>NW_019385198.1:36060-71537 GCF_000671375.1 Centruroides sculpturatus
TAAAATTATTTTACTACCGTGTTTCCCCGAAAATAAGACAGTGTCTTATATTAATTTTTGCTCTGAAAAATGCGCTAGGTCTTATTTTCAGGGAATGTCTTATTTTTTCCAGGAAGAAGAATTCACATTTATTATTGAACAAAAAAATTCCCAAGTCGAACTTAGACGAGAGTGACGTATATCCGGTGTGTCGAACTGTCGCCTTTTTATAGCGTCAACATCGGACTCGCTGACCAATTAGTGCTTACTGAACCGTAGCACTATGCAAATGTCATGTTGTTTATCAACCTTCTTGGCCCCCGAAATGTTTGGTAAAGGAAATATGGCCTGCGGGCTATGGTAAGTTGGATAGCGCTGCTGTATGGCATTCATGAATCCTTCTGTCTCCCCAAAGAGGCTTCCCCGATCTAACCAGCTGTTTGATGCAGTTTTGTCAACAAAATCCTGGGCCAGGTCATAAGGATGCCTGCCATGGAGTGTCTTTTGAGCCCACGATTGCTTAGTGGTGTCTATGCTTATTATTATTATTATTATTATTATTTGTAATTTCTAATTTGAAAATAATTTTATTTTTGTTACTGTTGAATTAGGAAAAATTTTAAGTCCAGATTTTTGCAATTTAAATAAAAATAACTACTACAAACCTTGAGACTCATCTTCTTTTACAATTTTACGTTCTTCTTTAAATGCATTTATCCATTTTGACTTTTCAGCAGCTGTTTTTGTATAAAACAAAAACCATTTCTTCCTTGGGGAACAGTATAATTTCCAAGCATTTCGTGCATTCATATTAAAATGAACATCTAAACATAAATGAAATAAAATTTAATACTCATTCAACTATAAATATATTATAATAAACACCTGAAAAGCTATCAACTGTAGTCATCTAGACACTAAACTATTATCAAATTTTTTAATTTTCTTTTAATTATCCATTTGCAATAATACTTTTTTTATTATTTGTTATGCTGTAAAATATTTTTAATCAGCTTTTTTATATCATTTAGTTTTTTTCAAACATAATTGATTAAATATTTATTAGTAAAACTTCACATAAATTTGCACACTATTTTTCCTTTGTTTTTAATCTTGCATGTATAAAATACAGAAATACATAATCTTTGAGCAATGTAAAGAAAATGTTTGATGAATAAAGAGTCTTACTTAGTTTTACTTATGTTTTGTATTTAATGATTTTGTTTAAAAATAAAAATAGCACAGGAATAAATTATTGATAATTAATTAAATATTTTTTGATAGTTATAATGAAAATCATGTGTTGTTTAAAATCAATAAAAATGTATTTTAAATTTCCAAAAAAAAAATTCTATTCTATTTCATTTTAAAAAACTGCATGTTTTTAATAGCTTTTCTTAGGTTCTCAACCTGACAAATCTGTTGCTGAAAACCTGAGAATCTGTTAAAATTCAATAGTTTTACTAATTTACTCAGGTTCTTAAAAAAATATTATACAGTTTCAACACTTGATGTTTAGAGTTTTATCTGTTGCTTTGAAATTTACGGTTCATGTGGTAAAGAAACCTACACAGAGAAAGAGATCATCTGGAGTTGAATCTGCAATATTAGATGCATTTCTAGTTATTCTATGTGGACTTTGTTCTGATTTTCCAATTAATCTGTATAACTATATAATTGAAACTAATACATGTCTGGAAATGAATATTAGATGGAAGTTTGAGTAGCATAATCAAAAGCTGTGTAGTGGGTTGCACTCACAGTCCAGACTGATTTTTTCATCCAGAATTTTCTAAACTACTACATTAAATTAAATCTGTTTATTAATACTACTAAATTAATTCTATTTTTTAATCTTAGAGCAACAAAGTGGCCTATCTGTCTACTTTTAGGTCAAATTATATTTAATATTACTTAAAATTATAATGTATATGGTAACATAAAATAAAACATAAAAATCCAGCAATTCAGGTTTCTGATTCACTATAAAATTCAGGTCTAACTTATATAATACATATCATATTCATATAACTAATTTTTGTTATTTTTTTAACAAATAAATTATAATTACCTCTTCCATCTTCAATTTCTACTAATTGACAAGAATTTAAATTTAGCCTGCCTTTATAAATATACGTATTTCGTTTTAAAAGATCCTAAAATAAACATTTATAATGAAAAATTAATCATTTATAAAAATATTATAAATATGGTACTAATACAAATATGTTATCATAACAACATATAATCCTGATTTTCTGAAAATGAAATATATTTACAATATATACTCATTGACAAAAAAGTTACATATCAAGGAGGTATTGAATTTGGCAGTCTTATTATAGCCCAATACTTTGGCGAATCATTTGATTTGCCAAAGTATTGGGCTATAATAAGACTGAGTTAGCAATTAGATACAAAGTAATTTGTCTAGAGGTATAATTTAGCAGATCATCTGGTTTTAATTAATTAATTAATTTAAAGTATCAGGTTAATGGAGTTGTTTATTTAAATAAGAACATTGAAAATTCTGAACACAGCAAGCCTGTGCTTTTTATAGGATACTGAGATATAACCAAATGATCGCCTAAATAAACAAGCTATCGCTTGGTTATGTTTCTATATACATATTGGGTTTTGCTATGTTTGGGTACTGAGATACTGATTTTAAGGCATTTTAGTGATTACCAAGTATGCAATTGGGTCACAGCCATAATCATTTACATATCTGTCCAAGATATAACTGTGTAGCTGTGTACCAGGTTTTACAGAATAATTCTGTCTGGGTATGTAACTTTTTTGTCGTCTTGTGCACTCTAATTTTTTCTGGATTTAGATTAATATAACAATGATTGTTTTGGACCTATATATAATAGTTTATCTTCAAAATATATTTAATGTAAGCATGACTTACTGATTCTTGTTTCAGTTTTTTGGAAAAATATATATATATATATATTGACCAATTGAATTTTTTGTGTGCAAATTTCATGATCATATGTTTTCTAATGTTTTTTATGCTTAAATAATCAATTGTATACATACTGATGTGATAACTGTTACAAAATAAGAATTACTGTAGAATTCTAAATTTAAGAAATTTTGAAATCCTAAAACTACTGTGCTAAGTTAACAAAGTTTTAATATTGTGAAGATTTTAAATAGTCTTTGAAATCCAAAAATCTTGGCAACATTATAAAAACAGTTTTTGACATTGCTTGTTAAGGTAACCAACTATTTTATGTACAAAATTGCTGGCTTTATTTTAAGCCAAAAACATTTTTTCATAAATAAAATACAGTAGTTGGTTATCTTAACAAGCAATGTCAAATAACTGTTTTTAAAAAACAGTTTTCTAATAAATTCTTTTCATATTGTTCCAGTAAATTAAATATGATTTATTATTGTCAAATAGTTTTAACTTATTATATTATAATTCTCAATTTTCAACTATAAGAATTAGTAATATATTTTCAAGACTAACAAAATTATAACTGTTTTAAAGACTAGAACAAAAAAATAATATAAATAATAGTATGTGTAGACAATTTAAGAAATACATTATGAAATGGCACAAAATGGCTCATGCATGTGTAGTGCTATGTGACTAAGAATTGTGTAATCTTTTTTGTATATATTTATATATATTTTGTTGTCACTCTGTCTCACGTTCTCATTTATTGTTGTACGATGTGTTGCATAAACCTTCATCTTTGCCCTGGTGTCATCTTTTCTCGGATGCCATGTTTAATGCCTTATAATTGGTCCAAGGTAGAATCACATGTGAGGGATCTATTTCAAAGGAGCAGGAAGTATAAAGGACATGAACCTTCATGTCTGAGGCTATGTTTTTTGAAACTCTTCTGAAAGGATAGAAAATGAGAGGAAGCAGGAACACCCCAGCCAAACCTCAAAGTCTGTGATTTCGATGAATGAGCTACATTAGAAGAAAAAAGAAAAACCCTGGGAGACAGCAGCCATTGATGAAGGGATGTCTTGATGAAAATTGAATAATCCATTTCCATCATGCTGGAACAGTGAGCCATCAGCGAGGGATAGCTATATTTGTCTCCTGGCATTTGAGGATCAAAATAGGATGATTAGTTGTGAGATTATATTTTGTGTGTATACATTCCTGTAATCTTTTCACAATAAATATATTATTGCAGGATCATACGGACTACTGTGTGTAAGCAATGTATTGAGGAAAGGGAAATAAATGTACATATGTGAAAATCTATTAACTAGTAAGACATGAATCATTTCATGTTCGTATGATAAGACGTGTATAAGCTATATAGTTGTGTTACTGCACCCTGCATACTGATTACCATCATATGTCACGTTGTGGAAAATAAATTTTTTTTCATTTGGTCAGTGTATATGTCTGTGTTTTCAGTCAATGTCTGTGTCCTTTCATGTTAATTTCTTTATATTCCGTGGTTCTCACTCCACAGGAGACACTACACATGAATTAAAAATTATTGCAGTGTATAAACTTATAGTGAAAATGTCATTAAGACAATAATTCTTATCTCTGTTTTCATAATGAAAAATGTGTTTCAAGAAAGCCAGATTAAGTTAAACTATTTAATATTTCTGAATAATTAGAACAATAAAACATACTATTCATCTAGGTAATTCATATTTTAAAATATTTGATAATAAAATACTCACTTTTTTACAATAGACTAGAAGATTATCAAAAAGAAAGACATAAATATCTCTTGACCATGATGATGACACTCTCGTTACTTCTCCTGAATGAATTAACATAGTACTGGTATCAAGAAGTTCGGGACCCTTAAAATTTAGATAAGTATTTTTCATTTAATAAATATGATCATTTTGAAATTTACGTATATTGAAAATTGTAAAATATGTTAAAAGAACAGTTTCTTTAAAAGAAATTTATGTTTGTTAGATAAAGTTCAAACTCCATGGAAGGCTGGAACACAAATACAACAAAATAAACAAGCCATTGAACCTTAAATAGATTCCAGTAGAAGTTTAAAGCAAATAAACTGTGGACAAACATTTTCAATCTTTGAGAGAGATCTTCATCATGCACGATGTTCCAATTTATGAGGGCAGTTTTTGTTTCAGCCTCTGATGGTCCATAAAACAAAGACAAGTGTAAATAACAAAATTAATTTATTACCAAAAGTTAAGTACAAACATGATTACTTTTTGACATAATCACCGTGAAGATTGAAGCATTTGTCATATCTGTGGATGAGCTTTGCAATCCCCTCTTCATAGAATGTTGAGATGGGCCTTAACATTGTTTTGAATGTCATCATTAGTCTCAAACCTCTGCCCTCGTAACCATTTTTTCATTTCAGGGAAGAGGTGAAAGTCACTCAGCACTAAATTGGGGGCTATATGCCAAGTGTTCAAAAAGTTTCCATCAAAATTGCTGAAGAAGCTTACAACACTGTGAGGTCAGGGATTGTCATGAATCATAAGAACTCCAGAAGTCAGCATGCCTCTTCTTTTGCGCTGAATGGCTCTCTGCAGTCATCATAAAGTCTTGCAATAAACGGCTGCATTGATCATAGTCCCTGGTTACATAAACTCAATAAACAACACACCTTTTTTGGTCCCAAAACATGGTAGCCATAACCTTCCTTATTGAAGGTTTATTGAAGGTTTTTTAAACTTTTTTGGTTTGTTTGGTGAGTTTAAGTGCATCCATTGTCATGATTGTTGTTTTGTTTCAGGGGTGAGATACTGAATCCAAGTCTCATCTCCAGTCACAACTGATGTCAAAAAATTGTCACTTTCAGCCTCTTAATGGGTGAGGAATGTCAGTGCTGCCATTTGGCTACTTTTGTGGTCATCAGACATCTTTGGAATGCAGTTTTTTGTAGGGTAGGTGATCTATTACAATCCTGTAAAGAGATGATCTTAAAACTTCAGGAAATTCCACACACACTTATGGTAAACCTCTGTTTTTTTTTTCAAATCACTTGGTCAACTTGTTGAACAATGTATTCTGTTGTGACAGACTTGCATCCTTGTCCCCTTTCATCATAAACATCGGTTTGGCCTTCTTTAAATTTCTTACACCATTCATGCAAAAACCATTACTCATAAAGTTTTCACTGTATACCTGGCTCATTCTTCGATGAATTTCTGCAGCACTATTCCCTTCTGCTGAAGAAACTGAATTACACTATGCAACTTGCACTTGGTGGGGGAGTCAATCGTAGCAACCATATTTACATGCATGCAACTAAGCTCACAATGGCATAATGACATTGGAAGTGGCAGTGGCTATAGTGGAAGAGATGCGCAATTGCTCTCTGTGCATACCCATATCCTTCCACTCAATTGGCTGTTTACCTGCACAATCAGAGGTTGAAACAAAAACTGCCTATGAAAAATAAGAGAAAAAACACATTACGTAATGTGAAGTTTTGAATAAAAGCAATGTGTGAGATATTAATAAATTATGTAAATAAATTAACATAAACATTAACAAGGTAAATACATAAGTAATAAATATAAAATGACTCCCTAACCCCTATGTACATTTGGAGATAAGAATTCTTGATATAACATTTTGAAGTGTAAACATCCTGCCTCTGTCATATAAAGACTGCTAGGCATGTGATAAAAATTTCTTGTCCTTGAAATTAATACAATAACCCTTTTTTGGATTTGAATATCTTGATGGCTTTCATTGCCCTGATGTGTTCATTTTGTTGAGCTCATCTAATGAAGGTAGTTTTGTCAACATAAGCTTGCACATCATTCTCAGATATGTATACTGTCAGGACAATGGTGTGTTTTCTTCTATCTATATTGTTCTTGTGTTTGGCTAGCCTCTTTTGGAGTAATTGTTTGGTGGAACATATGCATTCTAGGTTGTATTGGAATTGATTGTCCCATTCCCAATGGAATCCTTTATACACCCAGTATCCTAAATCTGTTAACATTGTCTTTTCCATTTCTGGGAATCTTATAAATAGTAAGATTATGTTTGAATGCTAACTTAACATCCCTATGTAGGGATATTTCTTGTAAAGGTAATGTATATCATAATTGTAATCTAGAAACACATGGTGAGGTTTCCTCATATATTTAAGATTTTTTCAGATATCACATCATTATTAGGGTAAGTACTTTCTATATTTTTGTTAGAGTAAGTGCAGGCTAAATTATAAATAAGGCTTTTATAGTAACCATGCTTTGTAGTGTTGTAGTAAAGATCAAAAACATTTGTGCACAGTTTACTTGCATTAGATTTCTACTGAAATTTATTTAAGGTTCATTGGCGTATGTTATTTTGTTTACTAGATCTTTATTATTCTTAACAATAAATCTGTAAATCACTACTAGCAATATTTCAGTCTTTTTAAAGAGTTATTTTTCTTATTTTTTATGTAATGAATAACGAATTCTAGAGGTTTCATTTAAATATTTTAAAATCTTCGATCTAAATGAAAAGTTTACTGAATACAGTAGAGCGTCGATTATCCAAATCAATTGGAGACTGGGGTTGTTCAGAAAATTGATTTTTCAGATAACCGATTATGTACGAAGAAATACATTATAAATATATTATATTAGTATATCCCATGTTTAAATTTTTCTCTGTTGCATGTCGCTTTGCTTTGTATTTTTGTTGATGTTAAGCGTAACGAAAATTTTTATAATAATAATCGTGGCTATTGTATCGTTAAAAATTATTTCTTTATTTTGTACAAACAAAATAAATATATTGAAAAATATAAAAACAAAAAAAATTATATTTAGAAGTAAATCTAGTATTAAAAACGTTCGATTCTGCACAACACAGTCTGACTGGAACACTTTCAGTTAACCGATGTTTCGGTTGATCAGCATTCAGATAATCAACGCTCTACTGTACTTCAAATATATATACAAGGTCTGTTCAAAAAGTATCGGACCTTTGGNTATAATCATAATTACTGTACAGTTATATAGGTCAATTCATTGAATCATTTAACTTATATTAAGATATACTTTACACAGTTATATGTTTTTATACACACACACACACACTTGATATTTTTATGTTAAAATATCATATTATTTATTTCATTATTTATATTTTGTAATAATTATGTATATTTATTAAAAAGTATTTTTGTGAAGTTTTTCTCTACTACAGTTTAAATGAAAACATAAAAAAAAAGTATTAACTTCCTGTTGGTATAGTAATATAAACTTATAATCAATATCTCAAGAATCTATATTCCAAAATAAAAAGCTTCATACTAAACCAAGTGATCATCATTTAATAATAGCCTAATTAATTATGGTGATCATTTGGTTTAGTATCAATGCATCAAGCTTCAGGATGTTTATTATATAATTCATATTATATGATTCGTTTTTGGTTCTACATTGATCAATGGTATGTTCATAAAATCAAATGAGTTAAATGCATTACTGATGAATCAGTCATAAACTGCAATTTCACTCAGTTCATATGTTCAATGTTGGTGATGTTTTAAACAAGAATCCAACAAATTTCACAAAGGAAAGAGAGTTTACTTTGTGAAGAAAATGGTGCCTGACAAAATCGATGTTTCTAAATGTACTTGAATATTTAAATTGTGGATTAAAAGGTGAAATGATACAAATAACTATCCATTTGAAGCAATCTAAGAATATTTCAAATAAGACTGCACTAGCAACATTCATAAATTCAATTTAGAAACAGTCACTTTGTTATAAACAAACCAGTCAAAATGTCTGACAAAAGTAAGAATAGTCATTCTCATTTAACTCATTCAACTTTATGAATGTAACAACTGAACCAATACTCAGCAGAAAGAATAATTCATCAATAAACACCTTGGGCTGCTTAGAAACATTTATTTGCTATACACAAATGTAACTGACGATGGCCTATACATTAGGCTGAAAACATTTATGTATAGCAAATAAATGCTTCTCAGCAGCCCAAGGTATTTATTGATGAATTTACAAATGTATCCCATATAAACAGTTAATCATCTGTTTAATTCCAACTATGTTTTTATTATTAAACATTTTTGAAATTTATCATGGAAGAAATTAAAAAATTCTAATATTTTTAATATGAATATATATATTCATATTAAAAATATTAGAATTTTTTAATTTCTTCCATGATAAATTTCAAAAATGTTTAATAATAAAAACATACTTGGAATTAAACAGATGATTAACTGTTTATATGGGATACATTTGTAAATTCATCAATAAATACCTTGGGCTGCTGAGAAGCATTTATTTGCTATACATAAATGTTTTCAGCCTAATGTATAGGCCATCGTCAGTTACATTTGTGTATAGCAAATAAATGTTTCTAAGCAGCCCAAGGTGTTTATTGATGAATTATTCTTTCTGCTGAGTATTGGTTCAGTTGTTACATTCATAAAGTTGAATGAGTTAAATGAGAATGACTATTCTTACTTTTGTCAGACATTTTGACTGGTTTGTTTATAACAAAGTGACTGTTTCTAAATTGAATTTATGAATGTTGCTAGTGCAGTCTTATTTGAAATATTCTTAGATTGCTTCAAATGGATAGTTATTTGTATCATTTCACCTTTTAATCCACAATTTAAATATTCAAGTACATTTAGAAACATCAATTTTGTCAGGCACCATTTTCTTCACAAAGTAAACTCTCTTTCCTTTGTGAAATTTGTTGGATTCTTGTTTAAAACATCACCAACATTGAACATATGAACTGAGTGAAATTGCAGTTTATGACTGATTCATCAGTAATGCATTTAACTCATTTGATTTTATGAACATACCATTGATCAATGTAGAACCAAAAACGAATCATATAATATGAATTATATAATAAACATCCTGAAGCTTGATGCATTGATACTAAACCAAATGATCACCATAATTAATTAGGCTATTATTAAATGATGATCACTTGGTTTAGTATGAAGCTTTTTATTTTGAATATAGATTCTTGAGATATTGATTATAAGTTTATATTACTATACCAACAGGAAGTTAATACTTTTTTTTATGTTTTCATTTAAACTGTAGTAGAGAAAAACTTCACAAAAATACTTTTTAATAAATATACATAATTATTACAAAATATAAATAATGAAATAAATAATATGATATTTTAACATAAAAATATCAAGTGTGTGTGTGTGTATATAAAAACATATAACTGTGTAAAGTATATCTTAATATAAGTTAAATGATTCAATGAATTGACCTATATAACTGTACAGTAATTATGATTATAGATTATACATATATATCTAGAAACAAAAATACAAGTAGTGATCTGAAAGGCATAACTGGTAACATTGCCTGATATGCAGGAGTTATCTCATTTAAATCTAGCCTGAGTTGTTCTAATTATTAAGGGTAATATGAGATGGCAAAATCACCTATATCTAATTCCAAGTTGTAATAATGATTAATTTAAAAATTATAGCCAGAGAAAGCTAGTATTATTTAGTATATATTTGTATTTTAATATAAATTTATTTTTTATAATTTTAAACTTTCCTTTCATCAAGGTCAATAAACTTTTAACATGTTCTAATGTATAAATGACATTTAGAAATTTTATATCGTGTATTAACTTTTCCTTTAAGCATATCTAAATAGTGTTGGATGGATGCTAAGTTATGTATTATTTTTATTAATTAATAACATTAAGTAAAAGAATAATAATTATAAATAAGATGTGAATAATGATGATAATTTACCTCCCATCCTTCAATATTCTGTTGCAATTCAGCTAACTGTTCAAGGCATTCCATTCGCCTTTTTCTTTCATTAACCATGTGAGCAACTTCTTGCATTGCTGCAAAAGCATCTGTAACTGCTTTATAATCATTATGGTCAGATGAAGTATATTTCAGCAGTTCAGCAAGCTGAAGAGGATACTTGCATATTCTTTGAATTGGTGTTAATAGAAAACCATCTAATGATATATCAATCATTTCTTGTAATAGTCGGCAAGCCTAAATAAAGCAAAATGAGCCATTTTACAATTTCTAGTATAAAAATTTAATGAATACTTAATAATGTAAAATTCATCAAATGTTAACAATATAAATTTAATTAAATGCAACAATTAAGAAAGGTTCCTGTTAAAAATAACGAACCTTTCTTAATATCTGTCTTCCATAATCAATAGAAATCAGAATGTACATTTAAATATCTTCTAATTAATTATTAATCAGAAAATGGGTTTTAAAAAATTTGATTTTAAAATTATAATTTTTAATAAAATAATTCATGCAGGAAGACATTAAATTATAGTTAAAAGTGAAGGAAAAAGTTGTATATTTATTTGTATGATATTTAAAAAATTTAATACATAAAAAATAACTTTAGTATTCTAATAATGTTATACAGATATCTAAACTAAATTTTGATTCATCTTTTAATATTTATCATTTCTAATTTGAGCTGAGATTTAAAAAAATTTTATATTTGAAAATGTATTTGTTGTATAGTATAATTATTAATAATTATATATAAACCAAGGCTGAATTATATAGGGTGCCAACTTAAACATCTATCCAGGAGCAAAATAGATCTCTATCTTTGATTATATTAGGTTAGGATGCAGCAAACACAAAAACATCAGAGTTAAAAGTGAAGGAAAAAGTTGTATATTTATTTGTATGATATTTAAAAAATTTAATACATAAAAAATAACTTTAGTATTCTAATAATGTTATACAGATATCTAAACTAAATTTTGATTCATCTTTTAATATTTATCATTTCTAATTTGAGCTGAGATTTAAAAAAATTTTATATTTGAAAATGTATTTGTTGTATAGTATAATTATTAATAATTATATATAAACCAAGGCTGAATTATATAGGGTGCCAACTTAAACATCTATCCAGGAGCAAAATAGATCTCTATCTTTGATTATATTAGGTTAGGATGCAGCAAACACAAAAACATCAGATATTACATTGCTGTAAGATGCACTCATCTTGCAACTAGCACTTGCAGAGAATGCTGCACAGCAATTTAAGTGATGCAATATGATGTTAAATTTACAGCATGATGAACCAAAACTCCTTCAGCATATTTTAATGGACTAGTGTAGCACTTTTTCCTAGGGTAGCATATAACTGTTGCAATGGGCATAACTGGGCAGAGTATGCACCATAATGCATGCAATATACATGGCACCAAATATGTTTTACCCTAAATGTCTGGTGTGGAATTTGGAATGAGCAGCTTCTTGATCCCAGAACTCTAAATAGTGACGATATCTGAACATCCTAAAAAAGAACAGAAATGAATAGCTTGATGACTTGCCATTGGCACAAAAAAAAAGACCCATGTGATGCCAACGAACTAGAGAGATGCATACAAGAGGCCTGTGAAATGATACCAGAATGCTACTTGCCATCCACAATGCCATATTTATATTGCTGTGAAAACAAGTTGTTTTGAACATTTTCTCTAACAAAATAAAGTTTACATTTTACATGAATTTCTGTAATGTTGTTTTTATTCCTTTATGGTCAGAGGTTATTTGTATGCTATGTTAAATTATCTTAAATTGATTCATTTTGGCTATTGGAACAAGCATGCATCACATGCATACACTTGTGCAATGCTAGAAAAATATCTTTTGCTCCTGAATAGATGTTTAAATGGCCATCTTGTACATTAATAATCAAATAATAATGCTGAATTCATCAAACCATAACTTAGTTAATTAAATATATAGATATTAAGTAATTTAAACTGAAGGAAGTCCAAATTATTTAATATCTATATATTTAATTAACCATGTCATGGTCCAATGAATATGGCATTATTACTTGATTATAAATACAAAAGAATTTAAAATATTGAATTTTTATAAAGATTTACCTTTTATAATTTTAAACTTTCCTTTCATTATTGTCAAAAAACTTTTAACACGTTTTAATTATTTTTATGTAGTAATTATTGTTTCAGCATATGCCAGATTGTGTTTTAATTAACTATAAAACACACACAAATTATTTAAAGTTTTATAACTACTGTATGAAGACTTTTAAACACTGAAAATATTAAGCTGTTGCATTTGCAAGGTTCAAAGATCTTGTGCTTTTCTTATTTGAAGGAATAAAATATTATTTTAAAAAATATTGGAAACTGATATAAATTGAATTGAAAAATCAACTATACCGTAATTGAAAAACCAAAAATAAATTAACCTGTGTTAATGGGGATACCATTCACAAAATTTTATCACTTTTTAGCACAAAGCTCATCTTTATGCTAAAAAACTTTACTTTTGTTTTGGTTTCCATCAAATATATTAAAATATGCATTTTTAATTGACTTTATATTTTATATTAAATACAGTGGTACCTCAGGATATGAACGCCCCAGTATATGACATTTTCAGGATACGACATGAAATTCAAACATATTTTTGCTCCACAATACGAACAAAAACTCACCATACGACGTTACATTAGTTTGCAACGCCATTTTTTATTCACTTCTGTTCATCGGTCTCAGTCCGCGTATTTGCTTTGTCATGGGAGGATCTCACTCAATAAAGGAAATCTTGAGGTATTATCAGAAAGTGACTGATTTTATTGAAAAGAAGCATCCCGAGAAGATTCACACTGGCCGTATTGCTGCTCGGAGTAATGATTTTTGCCTAAGTCATTTTAGAAACATTTTAAAAAGTAGGCAAAGCCAAACTTCTTTGGATAGATATTTTACCAAGCGACCTCTATCCAGTGAAAGTGCTGGTGGAAGTGAAGGAAAGAAAGCAAAAAGCAGTGAATAAAAATAAAAATAAAATATATATATATACAGTAGAACCCCTCTAATCTGTCACCTTTGGGACTGGGGGTATGGTCAGAATGCAAAAAAGGTCGGATTATCAGAAAAAAGTAAAATAAACAATCTTCCCCTTTGTCCAGTCTTTGTAGCACTGCTAATTTTTCATTTAATGAAAGAGTAACGTGTTTACGTTTCACTCCTGACATGTTGAAAACACACACAAAACTGTACATGTACACACAATGTAAAACATATACTGTAACAAACACAAAAAAACACCACGGACGGTGAGTCACCGACGAGTCGGGACAAGTTTCTCGACTCCGACCATGGTCGGATTAATCGAAGTGACGGACTAGCCGAGGGCAGACTAGAGGGGTTCTACTGTATATATATATATATAAAACAACACTAATTTTTTAAAATCTTTTCTAAGTTATTTTTAAGTTATTGTTACATTATATTATGTAAGTTAAGTTTTAGTATCATTTCCCTTCTCCCTCTCTTCCGCCACCAGTTTACACCTCCACCATCATCTGTCCTCAAAGGCAAAGTGCTAATAAAACTACATTTTTTTTTATCAATTATTATTCTATTATGGTTATTTATACATTTACAACTACAAAATGCAGTGTTCAGTGTTTTGCTTACTAAAGTTATTTTTTTAATGTACTACTTAGCTTTAATTTGAGTGTGTTTTTCGTGTTGGAACGAATTATTTGGTTTTACATGTAATCATATGGGGAAAAATGATTCACCTTACAACATTTTCATGATACAATCTCAGTTTCGGAACAGATTAATTTCGTATCCTGAGGTACCACTGTATTTTTAAGTGTTTGAATATATTTTATAATGTTGCCCAAGATATCACTTCTAGACAACCATTAAAACTAAGCTAAATTTGTTCCATAGTGAAAGGTTATGTTCAGCAATGCTGGCTGGAATTAAAAACTTCTTTGGATTTATAAAATTTTGTACCAAGAGAATCATTTTGCTATTTTTTTGTTGTTTCAAAAAGTTTATACTCAAAGGTGTTAAGTTATCAAGATGAATGTTAGGTTATAAACTGTTAGAGTTTATGAATTCTTAAAAGGCAGAATAATTTGTTGTTTATTAAAAAAATTTATATTTATTTTTAAAAAGACACTTTAATATATTTATTTTAAGATATTATATTTAAATCATATAGGAATGAGAATGAGTTTTACAATAATTAATAATAATAATAATAATAATAATAATTTGATTAGACCTTTTTCAAAGTTAGAAATAACAATAGTAAGATTGTTACAGTCAATGATTATAATCTGAATTGGTTTTAGACTGATATGGGACAGGAGGCATAGTGTTTGAGTTAGAAATGATATGATAGAGAATGTATGAAAGTAATAATAGTGAGAACTATGTATAACAAAATAGTGTTTACAAAGAAATACAGATGAAAAGTATGTAACCACTTTCTTACTATAACAGTCCTTAACCACTTTCATACTATAACAGTTTTCTGTTATAGTATGAAAGTGGTTAAGGACTGAGCACTTACCTCAAAGAAATGAAGATATTTAGGGTCAGCATAAAGTTCCTGGAGTTTGCTTACAGCTAAAGGATGATTATTACAATATTCTGAATACATTTTAAATTGTTGTTTCTGTAAAATTAAATAAGATTTATTCAACAAAGTTGAAATCTTTATATTTCTTGACTCAGATATTCTTAATAATTACAGCTTATAGCCTTCAGAAATCAAAAAAATTATTTGGTAAATATAATATTTTTAATATCTGTAAGATTTCATCTTCAGATTTATTCCAAAATGTGAAAGTAAATTTAAATTCAAAATAAAGAATGTTCATATTAAATAATTATAAAATTTAAATGTGAGATCTAAAGATGGAGTCTTACAAGGAGAGCCTACGGCTTTGGGGTAACGGATTTTGATGATCTTTGGTTTAGAGGTAGTACACCATGTGAGTGTACTACCTGTAAAATACTAAAGTGCAATACTCAAATATAATTAAGAAAATCGAACTTAAAGTTTTTTAGCACTTTATATATAAATTATACGTACTTCTATTTGAGCGTCCTGTGGCAGAGTGGTAACGAGTCTGATTCATAAGCTTGAGTTCTCGGGTTCGATTCTCGCGTAAAATTTTTTTTTTAATTCATAAATACTTATAATGTATTTATTTATTTACTCATTCATTTATTTCTTATTATTTATTTATTTTAATTTAATTTCTACTATTCCAAGTCTAATATTTTTATACTTTTGTTGACAATAACGGCGCATTCTTGACACCTATGTGTCAACTTTCCCATCTAATTGTTATCACTAACGGTGACCGATCTAATTCTCACTAGGAGCGTTTTTTCTATCGGAGTTCTTTTTCACTCACTCTTTAACAGTTCGTTTCTAAATTTCGACACGAATAGACGTATTTGTGTAGTAAAACTTATTTTGAAAAATTATTTTATAATCGAAAAATGTCGTCAAGAGAAGCAAGTTCTTCACGTTGTGACGAAAAAACTGTTGATGATACCTTTTAAAAAAGCAGCATTTATTTGTTGTTCTTGGTGTAGACAGAATTTTTGTTTTGAATGTTTTTATCATAAGTATCATTCACGATCATGTACATCTGACAATGATATGTAATTATATAATATTGCTTCAATAAATTATATTCGTTTTTCTTGGTTATATTTGAGTTTTGCACTTTACAAGTTAGTATTTTACATCACTGTATAAAGAGTTATCATCAACAGTTTTTTCGTCACAACGTGAAGAACTTGCTTCTCTTGACGACATTTTTTGATTATAAAATAATTTTTCAAAATAAGTTTTACTACACAAATACGTCTATTCGTGTCGAAATTTAGAAACGAACTGTTAAAGAGTGAGTGAAAAAGAACTCCGATAGAAAAAACGCTCCTAGTGAGAATTAGATCGGTCACCGTTAGTGATAACAATTAGATGGGAAAGTTGACACATAGGTGTCAAGAATGCGCCGTTATTGTCAACAAAAGTATAAAAATATTAGACTTGGAATAGTAGAAATTAAATTAAAATAAATAAATAATAAGAAATAAATGAATGAGTAAATAAATAAATACATTATAAGTATTTATGAATTAAAAAAAAAATTATACGCGAGAATCGAACCCGAGAACTCAAGCTTATGAATCGGACTCGTTACCACTCTGCCACAGGACGCTCAAATAGAAGTACGTATAATTTATATATAAAGTGCTAAAAAACTTTAAGTTCGATTTTCTTCATTATATTTGAGTATTGCACTTTAGTATTTTACAGGTAGTACACTCACATGGTGTACTACCTCTAAACCAAAGATCATCAAAATCCGTTACCCCAAAGCCGTAGGCTCTCCTTGTTAAATCTCTTTTTAAAATCAAAATCTTAAGGTTTTTGATTTTAAAAAGTAATAAAAATTTAAAAAAACTTAAAATTTAAAGAATTATATTATTCTCTAAGGTATAATAAAAACAAAGTGCAATAAAAGAAACCAGAAAACAATAAAATGTCATATTAATATTATTGTACTAATTATATTAACATACTGAATATTTTATGACAAATTTGGAAAAATATTTCTTCCAAGATTATAAAAATTTAATTATCATTGAAGCCTATTACAAAATTTATATTATGATCTACAAAATTACAAATAGGTGTTAACAAAATCCAAATTGTATGATACTAATTAAAAATAATAAATTTCAGAATAAAACCAATTACTTGAGTGAGGGCCTTTGTTAGTACCCAAGACAAATATTGTTACTTAATAAATTTCATTTACAGAAAAAAAATGATAAATGCTTTGCAGTTCTTCTCATTTATTTCAGAGAATATC
Source organism: Centruroides sculpturatus (assembly GCF_000671375.1). NCBI lineage: Eukaryota > Metazoa > Arthropoda > Arachnida > Scorpiones > Buthidae > Centruroides > Centruroides sculpturatus. Next base: position 53,689 of record NW_019385198.1, read on the forward strand.
ATTCATTTATTTATAGATAGCAATAAAAAAATCTTATTTTGATTTAATTGTAATTACTATTTTAATATTATCAATTTGTGATACTAAATATGATTGTTTGATGACTTATTCCATTAGCATGCCTACTTGAACCTTTTACTTTCATGTTTCTTTATATGTCTTTTTTTTCTGTTATTTAAATTCAAAAACATTTTCCTTGTTTTACATTTAATCTGAGATTAATTTTCCTTATTTTTCTTGGAACAAAGATTATTATTACAAAGATTTATAAAGTATTGCATAGGCATTCTTAACTGCTGAAGAGGCATTATTAACTTCAAGAACAAGAAATGATGGAATATTGGCTTTTTATAGTAAAATGATTAATTGAAAGACCATATATAGCTCTAAATAAAATTAAAAAGGGGTTTTTGCTAATGAATACAAACTTCTTTTTCAGAATAAAATTGTTCAACTAAAAAAAACATTAGATATAGATTTACAATAGATAATTTGTAATAAAAATTTAGACAATTGCTAATATCTTACAAAGGAATGTCACAACTTGCTATGTGCATATTTTAATAAAATGTTATATATATATATTGTAGTTCTCAGTGTCCTTTTTAAACAGGTAAAGCCATTCATGAATGGACAATATACAAAGAGAAAACTTAAAAAGAAATATATATGGAATTAATAAGTAGTTCATCTGACAACTTTTATTATGTTTGCAATTTTGGACTTGCTATTCCAGGTTTTTATCGTCCTGTAGCCTCATTCTTTTTATATAAAAATAACTTTATTCAATTAAATTTAATAAATAAATATTTTTTTTATTTTGCAGCTGTTAAAAATTTAATTAAAAGCAAACATGCTATTTTTTAAAAATCTTTTGTTCTCATTTTATATTTATAAATGCTTAATAACCAGAATCTGACTTGTGAGTAATTGAAAATACAATAACGATTGTTAAGTTGTAAAAAATTATGCATAAAAATATTGTTAACAGAGAGTGTAACACCATAAGACATCTTTGCACATCTAATCTTACACATTAAATTCATTAGTCCAATTACAATTTGTTTCATCAATTGTTCATTTGTGTGCTATTAAAAAAAAAAATTAAGAATAATTAGATTTTTGTTTTGGATATGCAAAGTAAGAATATACTAATGGATCTTCCATATAATGACTGCTTGAAAGAGGAACTTAGAAATTCAATAAAATATTTTCTTAATGTTCTTTACAAAGTATACTAAGAATAAAAATATTTATAATTATTGTTACATTGTCACAATGCCAGACTGCAATTTTTAATCATATTTTTAATTTATTTCATTTAAAATATATGCTCTCCACCTCAAATTAGTAGTGGCTTGTCCCTGTACATCATACTTTTCCTTTAACAATAGAGTTGTACCAGTCATCTAACACCTTTCAGGGAAAATTTTTGAAATGAAATAACATGACTTTTGGTTTGTATCAGAAGTTAGTATATAGTTAATCAAGGCCTCCTATTCCTAAGGTTTCCATATCTGATCTCATCTTTTATCTATCTAACTCTGTTCTCAAGATTAAGGAAAGATGGATGGACAAATAGATGGCAGTGGAAATTTATAGATCTCCAGTTTTTTCAAATTGCAGCCCAATGAGTATTAATTTTGTTTCACAATTAGATTTCTAATACAGATATAAAATACTGAATAAATTTAAGATGAAGATTGACAAGTGTTCGTGTGTTTACACTATATAGTGTTCAAAAAAACAAAAACAGATATAAAACATGTTTTATTTACTAAAAGAAAACATATTTAATTGCAGATATATTACTTGAGATGAGCATAATAAATCAAGAAGCAGTTGGAAAAATCTCCCAAAAATCAAAAGTAATTGAAAATAAATTAGTTGAAAAATTCTTGTTTAATTTGATGGTCTTAATTAGTGATGTGTTATGTTTTCAATGCTTTTATAACTCTTATAATCCTAACAATTATATCAGAAATACATAGATTTTGTAAATTAGAAAATAAATATCTTTAATCATTTTTATTTTTTTATGTTCAATTAAAAGAAATTTAAATTTTGTATTTCTTTATTGTTGCTTATCTCATTTTTAATATTTTTCTCTTCATTATTCTTAATTAATAATAAATAATAAATCATTTACTATTATTATTGATTGTAAGAAAAAAATTTTTGAATTCCTAAAAGAAGTTTTATACATAAAAGATTGCTGTATAAATAAAATATATATATATAAATAAGTTATATTTATATATTAAGGAGAAAGACTGAGGGAAAATAAAATCCAAGTCAGTGAATCTAAAACTTCAAATATAACTGACTATACCAACTATACCATGCCGCAGTTAACATAAAAGTTGTCAAGTGAACTACTCATTAACTACTCATGTATTTCTTTTCAAGTTTACTCCTTGTATTTTATCTATTTACGCAAACAGCTTTGCTTACTTATAAAGGGCACAAAAAATCTGCAAGGAATATAGTATTTTATTAAAAAGTGAGTAGCAACTTGTAACTTTCTCTTGTTAGTATTTTATCCATTTCATTATATAACTCTAAGATCAATTTAACATAAGTAATCAAATAACTAATTCATATTTGAATTGTAGCAAAATTCTAATCTAAACAGCTATTTATGCAAAATATATACATATATGCTGATTCCAATGATTTAATTACTGTAATTGTATTTTGACTATTCTGATTATTAGAGCTGTCCTAGATTAGCTGAATAATATTGAAGGAGGATATTTAATTGTAGAAAAGTGGATACTTTGTTGGCTTCTTGCCAACAAAGTATCCACTTTTCTACAGAATTTAGCTTAAATTTTGTTTGATTTCCACTTTAATTGGAATTAGTGAAAATACAGGTAATACTGGATTAAGATTTATACAAAAAAAACTATATTATGAAACTCACAAATATATATAATTACTTTATTTCTGTGCTAGAATGGGAGCTTTATTTTATGAACTAATTTGTCCAGATATCTTGAAATTGCAATGTCTACTACAAATGTTAATTCTGCATTAATGTGCTTGGATGTTTTATTAATAAAAATTGATTACATGAATCAGTAACATAGGAATTGCCTTATATCAATATAATAATGACAGCTTTCTACGCATAATTTAAATTATTTTTGTAAGTTTAAATAAAAATATAACATAATCAAGAATAAATTTACTAAAAGTAATTTTAAATAATAAATTTAATAAAAATTAACTTACATGTTCTAAAAAGCAGTTACCAATATCACTCATATGTGGTTTGTCAGCATCAAAACAACTTTGTAAATGTTTCAGAAACTGACTTTGAAAATTATATATACTTTCTATGTTGCCAAAAATAGTAGCTATACAGTCTTCAGTAAACATATCAGGACGACGTCTAACTTGCCTTAGATAACCCTATAAAGTAATATCTAATTATTTTAGACATACAAAATCTACTAGTTGTATCAATCAATTTATTTAAATTATCAGTACATCATTTAACAATTATATTATATAATTTATATTATTATATGGTTATGAGTAAATAAATTACTATTAAAAATTTTCAAAAACTATAAAATTCTATTTAAAATATAATTATTATTAGAAAATTTAGTATACAAGAAACTTAAAGATGTAATAATAATAATAATAATAAATCACATAGAAAAAGGAATCCTGAAGAAAGAAGATTTTGCACTTGGAAATGGAGACGTTATTGAATCCATGGAAGAGGGCGAGTTCTACAAGTACTTAGGATTTCAACAGGCCAAACTAACAGAACATACACAAATAAAGCAACGATTAATTAAAGAATACCAAAGTAGGTTAAACGCTATACTTAGAACACAGTTAAATGCAAAACACACAGTTAAAGCAATAAACACATATGTCATCCCAGTACTCACNACATGACCTTTGATATTGCTGTGGACCTGCTGCTCTTTTTTTTGGCCTCGAGGATCGTCCCCGAAAGCCTGCTGAATCTTGCGAATGGTTTACACTTGGGTATCGCCAAGGTTTTTGGCAAAATTTGATGTAATATCACTGCTCACGTTGTTCAGTCATTTTCGAGCTTAGTGGAATCGACGAGAGCGCACTACATGACCTCACTCATAGGCCGATTGCCAATGACTGACGCTTCCTGCAGGCGGGAAAAAATTCAGGGCTATGCATGACTGTCCCCTCCACAACTCCACCGAAGGAGGCCTCTCGCGCATCATTGATTTACGCGGGAAAAAAAGGTATGATACTTTTTGAAAACAGACCTCGTATATATAATAATAATATAATATAATATAATATATATATACAGTCAAAATGTTATGTTAGGTAAGGCGTTCTATACCATTCAATATATCCACACCAAATTGGCATGAGCATTCTTCAACATTCTAGATAAAATACTGTAGAGGTCCCCATCCCCAACTACCCCCCTCTTAACTTAAGCCCAAGCAACACCAGGCACATGCAGCTCTTCTTCAATTCCTTAAAAATTACTGTACACAGTACAACCAACTCTTATTTGGATAAAGTCCACCCCTGGAAAAGCCCAGTAATGCCAGATACACTCAGCTACTTATCTCATAAATTTAACTAAAATTAAATTTTAAATTTTTTAACTAAGCTTTTAAAATAAACCTAATTTGTTAAAAAATTTTCTAATACTCAAAAAGATTTTTGTAGTTTTTCAGTGCTTTAAACAAATAAGGATCTAAATTATGCTTTTCCTTTTTGTTAAAAGATTTTTTCTTTTCTTTGTTATACAGGCACTTCAAACAATTTTGCTATAGATACACAATTTTTCCATTTGAATTAAGTATTTTGAGTCCCAACTGGCAGAAGATATTTCTATTCAAAATATATTCTAAGAACGTTATCATCTCAATTGAATTTCTATCCTCATTTAGTCAATTCCGAAGTTTTTTCAGTGTTTATTAATTTTATATTAACACTTTCATTTTTATGATTGTTGTTGTTATTTTTTTTCATAACTCTATGATACATTTCTATTCAATACTTTTCTTTCTAGACTTTTCTTTTCACTTCTTATCAAGTTAGAATATTGAAAAAAAGGGCCTTTCCTTATCTCTAGTTTTTATCACTAAATTTTTCTGAATTTTTTTAAACCTTATTAGGTAGCTGTCCAATTAATTATCTTTGTTCCTTTAATTATTTTCTCCTTATTATTTTACAAAGTTATTAATATAATCAATTAAATCTGAAACAACTATATGAGATGAAAACATGCTTCAGAAGATTATAGTAATTATAGGCTTGAGATATTAAAAATACTAATAATAGTATTTCTTATACTATGACAGTAATGTTCAGGAAAGAATAATCTTTTTGACATCATAAGAAATGATGAAGAGTAGCAAATATGAGAGTTTAGAGAAGAAATGTATTGCCTAGACATAAAAATGATTATGATGAAAGTAAGGATATTTATAATGAAAATAATAAATTTCAGCATTAGGCTAGAAGTATAAAAAATACATATGACTGAGATTGTCAATAATAGCTGTATCAAAATATATTTTAGATAAAAATTATCTTGTTAGCTGGTACTTAATACATATAATATAAAAAGGTCAGATATAACTGATTTATAGCAACAGCAAAAAAAGGGATTACTTTCCTAAACTTATTTTTAAGAAGAAAAAACTAAAAACAAAAATGATCTGAAAAAAAAATTAGAATGAAATTATAGAAAATTATTATATTACATTAGATATAGAGAGCATTTATAATCTAAGATAATTTTGAAGTTAAACTGAGAAATTTTTAGAAATCAAATAAACTCTGCATGACAAAGTTAATGTTTATATTACAATAAGATTCTATGAGTCTAGGTTATTAATATATTTAAAGCAACATCACTCCATATGATTGTATGATAGTATTTTTTAGCCAATATTTTAAAATTCAAAATTCCTAGTATTAATTGTAAATTCAAAATTGTTCTAGTATTAATAAGTAATAAGTAAAACTCTTTTTTCAATTTTCATAATTTTAAATTGTAATTGTGATTGTCAGTTAATTTTTGATTGCTTTAATAAACATATTTCTTTTAGTAATGAACAAGCTTGGTCAAGCCGATCTCATAGCACACTCCACAAAAGCGAATCAAATATTAATTTTGTTTAAAATGAATTTTATAAATTCTTAGAATCAAGTAGTAGTTGCACATGCATGTGGACATATGCAATAAATGGACTGAATGGAACATAACACTTACATAACGAAAGTGAAGTCACTGTGCATGTGCGTGGATATCTGACAGACAGACAAAAGTCCTAACATAAGCTCTTCACCACTATAGTGGAGTGTGCTAAAAAGAATAGTAAACTTTTGTTAACTTTTGAAGCCTAACCCTACGTTTTGCATTAGTCTTTTGTTTCATAGGACTAATGCAAAACATAGGGTTAGGTTCCAAAATGCTAAAAATGGCAAAAAAGTGCCATGTTAGCACAGATTTGCATAACATGGCATGTTTTGGAACATAACTATCATATTATATGAGGAATACCTGTATATTGTAAAAAGATATCATACTTTTTTGTAATTAAAACTGTATAAGATAGAAATAAGATACCATTACACCTGATTAACTCATTTAGAACTAGAATGAGAAAGCTATTTAGAAATGAAACAATGATAAGATGTTTCTATTGGACATGTATATACGAAGGTGGTTTTTTCTCAAGCTCCAATGGTCCATAAAACAAAGACAAGTGTAAATAACAAAATGAATTTATTACCAAAAGTTAGGTACAAAAATGGTTACTTTTTGATATAATCAATGTGAAGGTTGAGGAATTTGTCATATCTGTGGATGAGCTTTTCCATCCCTTGTCATAGAATGTTGCCACCAGTGAATTAAGATGGCTTAACGTTGTTTTGAAGATCATAATTAGTCTCAAACCTCTGCCCTGCTAGCCATGTTTTCAGTTCAGGAAAGAGTTGGAAGTCTTCACACATTAAAAAGTTTTAAGCTGGGTGGAAGTCTTCACCACCTTTAAACACCCAACGTATAGCCCCAATTTAGTGCCAAGTGACTTCCACCTCTTTCCTGAACAGGAAAAGTGGCTAGGAGGGCAGAGGTTTGAGACTAATGACAATCTTCAAAACAATGTTAGGGCCCATCTCAAGTCATTGGCGGCAACATTCTATGACAAGGAGATGGAGAAGCTCATCCACAGATATGGAAAATTCTTCAATCTTCACAGTGATTATGTTGAAAAGTAACCATGTTTGTACATAACTTTTGGTAATAAATTCATTTTGTTGCTTACACTTGACTTTGTTTTATGGACCATCAGAGCTTGAAAAAAAAACAGGCTATGTATGAACAAGAGAACCAAACATTCTTATTTGAATTTAATATAAATACCACATATATAAATAATTTATTTATCCATCAATAAAATACAAAATTCAATGAAAGAAAAAAGAAATAATAATTCTTATGGTTTGTATAGTTTTTCAATACATATTTGTAGAAGTAGTGATTATAAAGAAGATAGTAATTTTAGAAAAGTAGGTTGTAAGAATATAAGCATTTCTTTACTAAAAAACAAAATAACAAACTATAAATTTACAACTCTATGAACTATGTTAAATAAATTAAGAAAGTTTGAATAATATATCAATCAAATTATTAATAACAAACTTTAACAATTTGCTGAAATTTACTGAATTACTAATTGGCTATTAAATTATTTAATTTCTCACTTATCCGACTGAATTCATTAAATTTATTTCATGTTTCATTAATAACATATTTACATTTAAATTTTTGTTTAAATATAGCATATTTAATATGTGACAAGAAATTTCACTTTCATAAATTTAGAGATTGTTTTTGAATTTACATTATTTTTATTTATCTAATTCTGTCTTTAATCTACTCAACTAATCTGTGGAAATTCTACTTTACTTCTGGATGCTTATGCACCAATCTCTTCTTATAACATGAGAACAGTTTAACACACTAATCAAGTAAACAAAATTACTGTAATTTCCTGCATATAATTGATACTGGCACATACCAAACAAAAAATTGTTAGAATGGAAATAAAAGCTTTGCATATCATGCACTTTATGATGAAAGCAAGAGCATATATATATATATATATGCTCTTGCTTTCATCATAAAGTGCATATCATGCACTTTATGATGAAAGCAAGAGCATATATATATATATATGCTCTTGCTTTCCAGAGGAATAGCTACAGAGGCTGTGAAGTGACTAAGCCCCCTCAGCTTAGTCAGCAGTGTCCACATACAGTATATATATATATATATATATAATGAAAATTATATTATTATGATGAAAGCAAGAGCATATATATATATATATATGCTCTTGCTTTCTTATGATGAGAAAGCAAGAGCATATATATATATATATATGCTCTTGCTTTCATCATAATAATATAATTTTTATTATATATATATATATATATATATACTGTATGTGGACACTGCTGACTAAGCTGAGGGGGCTTAGTCACTTCACAGCCTCTGTAGCTATTCCTCTGGATAACCCATGTCATCACAATCTGCATCTGCTTTCAAATTCACTTTCAAACACAGATAATCCACAGGCTCTTCACAGGAAATTACTGTAGTTCAAAAATCAAACAGAATAGTTCAATCAAAACAGAATTCCCAATTATATCATGTCCTTTATTTTCTTTAATACATAAAATTTATCATTACTTTTGTTTTCCATTGCCTTGGTTTGGATTGCATTGGAATACATTATGTTGATGTATTTATTATAATGCTTGCAATGTGTACTAACTTTCCTGTATATATAATAAGAAAAGAATTCACAAAGATGATCATCTTTAAAATATAAAATATAATAGATTCTCGATCTATAGTTTTTGGAGGGACTTGAGAGAAAAAATGACTGATGTGGGAAACGATTGACACAGGAAATTTATGACATTGGTGTTTTTATTTGTTATCTCATATGAAACATGTATTTTCCAGCAATAAACTTATATGATGGCTTTCTGTAATACTAAACAATATGGAGCATATGCATGAACATTCATTTATTTATTCTACATGTTAAAAAATTGTTAAGAATACTGAAATTTGTTCTATTTTCTTTTGGTAAGAATATTTAATGTATTGACATCTCTTGCACTTGAAAATGATACTGTAGAAGTGTAAAAAATGTAGTGAAATTATAAATTTTTGTCACTTACAATGTGTTGATTCTCTTATGGAAAAGCGTTCTGACTTTTCTCACTTATCTAGATATGATCTTCCCTATCTCAAAAAAATGCAGGTTGCCACCTTATGGGAGAAAATCCTTATGCATTGTATCTGCTCCTTGAAATTATTGTACATCCATCTTGATCCTTTATACTTATGTTCTTTGTTCATAGAAATATTAACAAGGTTTGCCTTATGTCAGAATCTTGTTAACTTTTATCTGTGATCTCTTCTTACAACAAAAAATTTTTGGACCTCATTTTACAATGAATCTATCACAACTCTCTTTTGTATGATGCAAAACAAATCTCTAAATGGGCATAAACTAAAATTTAAGTTTTTTCATACAATTTCAACATACCAAACATTAACAAATTATTATTAACAAATATGTAACACATTCCTTTATATATTGTACTTATTTTATATGAATAAATCTTAATTTTTCCAAATTTTTGTGACTGTCTAAAATTTTTATTCCACCCTCAAGTGGTTGTGACTCCCTATGCCAAAAAACTTTCAGTTCTAGACAGTTCACTAGATGGAAACTACTCTATAGGTACTATATTAATATATTTTATTAAACTTTGTATAAGTAGAAGTGTGGGTTTCCAGACGAGGTTCGAACTTGAGTAAATCTCAAAATTCTTATGTGACGCCAGATGTAAGCAAAGAGACTCGGAACTGTTCGAGTATGTGTCAAACTATCTGTCAAAGTCTTAACAGTAGATAAACTCTAACACGAGTGCTCATAAATAGGTAGATCATTGACTCGTGAGTCTATAAAATGTTGGCTGAGATAAACCTTTTTGAACAAAAAAAGGGGAATTTCTGATAGATGAAAGATGAAAATGATTGTTAAATTCTTAGACAGCAAAAAATGGTATAAACAACGACCTGAATTATGATTGCGGGTGTTATTGTTTTATAAACAATCACCGGGCAGAGTTGACAAAGAGGTATCAAATGGACACCTTGAATCGGACCTTTCCTGCAACCCAAAGAGGTTTCATCTTGCACCTGGAGACAAGGGAGAGACCAATCAGAGAAAGAGAAAAAGGATGAGAAACCAATCAAAAGTACAGAAGATGGAAGGAAACGTTTAAAACCGGGGACTTCAAGGTCAGGAGAGCTCTGACAGACTCATCCAGCTGCTCTCTGGATATAGTTTCGTGTGCTAGTTTGAGGAATTTGTGCCGCCTGGAATGCAGCAGTAAATCTCATACCATCGACATTGCCCAAGGATTTAGACTCGCATGCCCTGGGGCCTGTACAGACTAAGGACCAAGGAAGTAAAACTATAAACCTGATGTAAGCTATGAATGTTTCCAGAATGTTACCAAATAAATGGCATTGTCTTTTGTAAACACTTGCCAACACTTGCCTCCTCTGCCACACCCATGTACAACCTTCCCTTAGGTTCATCCTGACGTGGGATTAACTGATCCCACCTAAAAGATGGCAACCTTATAAACCTTTGAAAACCCACTCCTCAACACCTGTATTTACAGGTGTTGAGGAGTGGGTTTTCAATTCCCCTATCTCCACCGGGTCGGCAACCTTACAGAAGCATAATGGCATTTCAACAGAATGTTTATTTGCACAAATTTTCTTTTCACATCAATTTGAGCATTTTATCAGTAGGTTCTAAAAGTATAGCAGTTAGTGGTCTTGAAAAGTATGAGAAAGGTGAGCCTTATAATTGAGAATATACAGTAGTAGCCAATCTAAAAACTTGCAAAAATTTAGTAGTCCTCTAGCAATGAAAAAAAGACACAAAATATCAATGAAAAGGGTGATATGTATAAAAACAGTAATTGCAAATTGATTTTTTTTCAATTGTTAATGGTTGTTTTCAGAGTAAGACATATTTACAAAATTATCATACAGATATTACCATACATCATACAGTCCCCAAAATAAATATACAAAATGCAATAATTATCATACAGATGGCAACCCTGAAACAATGTACTAATTTTTATAAGTGTTGTCAAGCTTTAAGAGGAAATGTTGCCAATAAAGTACAATATTCTGTAAAGCAGTAGACAAAAAGTAGCTAAATATCAGAATAAAAACTGGTTAGTGGCAGTCAAAGAGTTTAACTATTAAATTTGACATGCTTTTATATTTAGTACAGTCGACCCCCCTATAACACGGGTTCATATAGTTTGGATTCCTATATCACGGTGAAAAAATTGCAACAGTATTTGTACAAACACGCTAAAAAAACCTCATATAATTCGGTAAAACATCAGTGCCAACTTGTGTCGTGACAGAATTGGCCGAATCTAGACCAATAGCGGATATTGTACAAACTGTTGAGTTTAAACGAGCAGTGGACCTACTAAAAACCATTTATTATTTAACGTCCATAAAAATTATATTTATATTAATGATGTCTCCAAAGTTCAGCAAATTTTTGCAAAAAAAATAATTTATCAGGAAGCACGTGCACCATTCGATGACAATCCACAACGAAAACAAGCTTAAGCAATGGTGTCGTCGAATGGTGCACACTCAATAAGTAATCCTACAATTTTTTGTTTATAGCATAGTTTATATGGATTATTCCCAAAAAATTATACGTATTTTGGAAATGTTGAGTCAAATTAGTCTAGAATTGATTAATTTTATGGAAGGAAACCTTTCAAACAGCCATAGTCCATAAACTGCACACGTGCCAGGTTGTGATTGGCTCATGTATTTAAGGACTCTTAGAAAATCAATTTCATAAAGAACGGAACGTATCTACCATGTTATAGGGGGGTTGACTGTATATGAAAATCAATGTTTTCAATTTAGTGCCCTCTATTGTGAGTGATTGATGTGGGATAAAATTTTTCTTTCAGTTAAAATACAGAATGAACATTATGGGAAAATGACCTAGTTATTTGAATCACTACAATCAACAGATGACATAGTAATTTCCAGTTACATGGAGAGTTTGTGTATCCATAGTTTGTATAATACTACAAATTCTAGTCTGTGTTTTTTCTTTCTTTCTTTTTTGGAAAACCATTTTGGATAATTGTATTTCTACTGTAATTCATATAAATCTATCAATTTCTACTGAAAGCATTCAAGTTTTTTAAGAGTTTTATTTTATTTTTTTTAATTTTGCTTAGAATAAACAATTTCAGTTGGATTTTATCTTTGAGAGGCTTCTTAATAAACAACTGTGCCTACATACTAGTTAAGAAAGTCGGTAATACAAGTAAGTAGACATACAATTGCTAGCCACTAAAAGTTAAAATAAATTTCAGTATTTGAAATTTCTTATCACAATTAAAAGTATTGATAAAAAAAAGTAAAACATACTTCTACAACGTCTTTTAGATGTTTCACAAAATCTTGTTCTGTTGTGATTATCTCTTGCACTACACTAGCTCTTATCTGATCATTACTAAATTTTCCAGGTAAATTATGCAATAAAGGTCTTGAATGAGGTTCCTTATCAGATGATTCTTTATTTGCACTCAACTAATAAAAAATTTTAAAAATTCAATTATAATATAAAATTATATTTTCTAGTGTTCCTAATAAATTAAAAGATATAATTTATTGTTAAAAAATATAAGTTGATATTAATTCTTAGAACTAAAAAAATAATAATTATTATTTCAGGTTACTCATTGTTTCTAAATACTGTACTATTCAAAATTTTGCATCATTACTTATTATCTAAAGTAACAAAATCAGAAGTAAATGTGATTCAATGAATTTTTTTGTGTCTAATTTTGTTCTCATCATTGTGCAAATGTTGTTCACAGCTCTTCTACTAGAGATGTCTTTTATTAGTAAAAGCCACCAACAGTTTCAACATAAAAAATGAATTACTGTGATTGTTGATGTCCATTAATAACTGGCCCAACAAAATGGTTCAAAAAAATTCATTGTTCTTTGGAAAAATTTGGTGTATCATTCATTATTTTCTGAATAGATAACTGAGTCAGGCAAAGATTTTGAAAAAGATGATGACAATTTCTCTTTGGATTGATCTCTAAATTCTCACAAAATTTCAAATTAAATTTCTGAATATGGACAAATAACAACAGAGATTAAAGAGGCACTACAGAAGTAGACACTATAGTTTCTAATCTACTTATAATCACTCAAATTATAATTCAAGAATGCTTAATTCTCCAAGAAACATTTGGTTAGAAAATTGCAAAGATTTGAGATAATCTCATTAAAAAATCCCATTCAAAGGAAAATAACTTAAACATTGTTAAATGTTTACACAAAAATGGATAGAATTTTATTATAACTATTCCAGATAACCAGAAATTGTATGTGAAATGATATAAAGAAAATTTTTTCCTGACTACTTTTTATGACAGTACTATGAAATAAATTATGAAAACAGAAAGCAGGTTACATTGGACACAATCTCCCCATAAGGATAATAGAATATGATTATGATGTGAAAAAAATTATAACTTGGTATTAACAGTGCTATCCTTGATACCCAAAAATACTCCACATTTTGACAAGGCTAAACTCCTATGCATTACTGCAAATCCAAAGAATGGAAACAACTGAGAAAATTAGCATCTACAAGCATGCTAAGAACCATCAATGCAAGAATGCTAACTGCCTATCAATGGCACAGAAACATCTAGTATAGTAATGTTCAACTCTAACACCAAAATGCTATCTCTAAGCCATACAAACCTGTATCTATAGAAGATAATTAATACATGAATAAATATCAATGGTTATATATTTTTTGTTTGTTTCATATAATTATTTTATTTATTTTTAAATTATTAATTTATTTAAAATTATAATGTATATTTGCTATACATTAGAATTTACAAATTTGAACATATATTAGATGTAAAAAATGTAATGTTCTATATTTTGAATATTCTATTACTCAACTTGTACATGATCCAGAAGATGGCTGCAAATAACAGCCAAAAATATTAGAAAGAATAAACAATATGTTTGTCAATTTTTGGATAGTATCTTATATGTATACAATAACACCAATTTGGGAACATTTTAAATTCAATTTGATAAAAATAGAGAAATTTATTTCCAAAAAAAAATTTTTTCAAACAAAATTTTTATATAGCAAGGGATCATGAAAATGCTTCTATATAAAGAAAAATGCATAATCAACTCATAATATTTTGTAATTATAAGTTATATTTTCATATTTACAGAGAATGAAACAAGAAAACATATCATTTATAAATTATGATATTCTATAACAACAAACACATCATTTATTTAAAAAAATCTTATTCATGAAGTTATTTTTTAGTTTTCCTAAATATTTTCAATTCAATTCTAAGCTATTCTCAAAAAAATACAAACAAAATTTAATATGGACCTAAATGGTCAAATTCTCTCATTTTTAAAATAAGTTTAATATTCAATACTATATATTTAATAATATGTAGTTTTCTATGTAGTATTCTAAAGTTTAAAAACAATTTTAATATCATATAATAGAAACTTATAAAAACTTGAAATTAAAATTGTTATTTTTAAACTTTAGAATAAAATTTTAAAATTTTTATTCTTACACAACAGTTTTATTTTTAACTATGAAAGATGTTAATTTTAAAATAAAATTTTATAAAATATTTAATATGGAAAAGAAAATACTTACTCTTATGTATGCAGCAGATAACCATCCACTTTTATTAGAGCCACTTCCCCACCACCAATCTCTATATACTGAAGGATCAGTTATCTTGATTCTATCAGCTGCTTTAAAATCAAATTCTTCTGAATCTGTTGCATTGTGATCCCACATAACATCACCATCAACTGGTTCAGAATCATATTCCTAAGAATATACTTTATTTAAAATAGTGATATGGCTGATATTATTTTACAAGAATATATAATTAATTGTTATATATACCCCACATGAAGAACCAGATCTCCAACTGCAGCTTCTTTGACTATGATAGAGTTCACTGTCAGAAGAAATTTCTTCTTCTGATGATGATAGACTTACTTCTTGACTATCTTGTTCAGAAGGACCTTGATTAAAATAAAAATTATTAGTAAATTTAGCAAAATGCATACATATTTTGAATATTTTATTATCACTAAATTCTCTAAATATGAAATTATTTATACTTTATTGATACGATCAAATACAATTTCTTTCTCAGCTAGCGTCTTGTTTTTGTTTTGTTTTGTTTTGTTTTTGGTTTTGTTGTAGGCCAACCTGGCCACAGTGTCTTTTGAGAAATGAAAAACAAAATAAAAAAATAAAAAATATATGTAGTATGAAAAATGTTCTGTAATTATTACAGAATGTTTTTCACATAGAATATTAGGTGGATCAATAAAAGAATAATAATTAGACATGATGACAGTGCAAAATTTGATTTTCAATTTTTATGGAGATAGAGCCTTTTGTTGTTGCGTAATACAACAGGCAACTGACAGTTAACAATTAATGCAAATTAATCCAAAGGTATTCCAACTAAAGATGGAAATATTTGAATCAAGAATTTAGAACTATTCAATTGTAAAAATTTAGATGCATCCTTATTAGCTTGCATAACAACAAACAAGCCAATTTGAGTTCCAAAAAACCAGCATCTTGCTTGTTTGTCAAAACTTCTAATCAAATTATAGTAATACAGAGACTGAGTTATTTTATGATCTAACTTCTCAAGGAATTTTAATACTCTAATTAATCATTTACTTCAATCTCTGTAATTATCAAAGTGTTAATCAACTTATTTTTGAATACTTGATACTAATTGGTTACTAACAACTCCAAACAAGACAAACTGGCAATACTGTATTATCTTATTCACATTATTTTCATGAATTACATTTGTTGCTTGTTCTCGAGAACTTGATTCTTGAAAACTCTTGAAAACTTGTTTGATTCTTGTGTGATGTTCATGCAAAATATATGTAGATCAGCAAAGGAAATAACTCAGTGATAGTATAATCCCATATAAATAACTCAGTGATAGTATAATCAAACTAATTATTTTATTTCGCATATATGAACAGGTTCTTTTGGATTCCAACTCTACAGTGATTAATGACAATATAGCATCAAACAATATTCCAACACGCAGTTACAAATTGTATCATTTGCAACAAGTATAAATGATCACTGAAAACTATGACTAATATTTACATACTAACTTAAAACTAGGTAAAGAAAGAAAATGATAAGGGATAGAAAATCTAGAAAAATAGAATACAGTAAGGAGTGAAATACCCAGAATTTTGCTGGACTTTACAATTTTGGGTGGGATACCACGTTGAACCTTTTCTGAAAAGTCTCTCATTGTTGTCTCCACTAGGTTTCTCCTTGCTCCTCTTATTATACCCTCTTATCGTAACTATGATAAAAATCCAATTCTCAAACTCTCTCAAATTCTCCAGTTGTTGCCATTTGCAACCTGGAGCACAACATTCGACATCTGTCCACCATGAGGTCTAGACCTAAGAATGTCCTTTCTTTCCCTCACTGGCCCCAGGGCCTCTTTTCTTTCATTGTTCTATGTGGTTCCAAGAATTGGTTACCCCACCCAAAGGAAAAGAGTTAAAAAGGAATGTTCTGGAAGGAAGAAGAAACAAAGAACAAAGAAGAGGACTAAAACTATACTTAAATTAATATATACATTAATATGGTGTACAGCCACACTTGGAAGTTCTTAACTCTGCCCATGGTTAATTCCAATGACAACCCAGGGCCGGCCTGTTCATATATGCGAACCAGGCGATGGCCTAGGGCACTTGAATTTGGGGGTCAGCATGGCAAAAGTACATGCATAAATTACAATAAATAATAATAAATGTTTTTTGATCACAATCCTTTCTCATGTGTTGACCTGCGAGTCGCCGTTTTGAAAGGAGCGCTGTAGTCTCACGATTGCAATATTGCATGCTGCATATTGAATAAAAATTAGATACTCTATTTTACATTGATGTTTTATATTGTTATGAATTTTTTAAAAATGGGGTGATGTCAAAGCCATTTGCCTAGGATGCTGAGTTTGTTCGGGCCAGCAGTGAGACAACCCTATATCATATTACTCCTTGTCACATGACTTTCATTTCCTTGACCTGGCTTGAAATTGTTCTCAAAATACAGTTTTGGTTTGTCATGCTTTGCAATAACTGTTACACCCGGAAATTATTTCACTTATTTGTCTACAAATGGATTTTTAATTTTCTGCTTTATCCAGGTTGTTCTTTGAACCCAAAAACCTCTTCTATTTCCACGTTGGACAGGTTTTTTCTGGCTTATGGTAGAATTTAACACAGAAAATTGTTTCATTCCAAAGAATTTTTTCCACTGAACAGATTTCCATTTTATTCAGATTCTGTTTTGTTGTAAGTAATGATTAATTTTTTATAATTATTATTCATGTATAACTCAACATTATTCACTGTAAATCTGATCTTTCACAAAATTCCATGAGAAAAGCTAGAAAAATGATTAGAATAAATATTAAAAAAAAGAAAGAAAATGAGTCACTCTCATTCAATCCATTGTTTTGGCATTGCTTACTTATTCAATGATGTTGTCATCTTATTGTAGATTGGTAGCAGATTCTCTAGCTTTGTAATGTTCTTTACAATGATGTATGCAGAGCAGCTCTAC
>NW_019385198.1:74647-81904 GCF_000671375.1 Centruroides sculpturatus
ATGGCAGGAAGTGATTGTACATAAGAATTACATTTTAAAAAAATCCAGCAAAGAGTTGCTTAACTTTCCTGGAAACATTAATAATTGTGTGTGTGTATGACATCATCTGTTATGATATTTTATTATTAACAATTTTATATTTTTAGTTAGTATAAAATGGTAAGAAGCTTAATTTTGAGGGTAGGAATAGGTTTTATGAAAATTTGTAAATGTTACTATAGTAAAATTGTCATTAAGTCTGACTCTCCTTGAGATACAACACACAACCTTCCTTTATCTCCCCACCCCCATCAAACTTTACCTATCAAAATTTAATATCATTGATCTCCTTAATACACAAACCTCCCAGCAAAATTTTAAAAATTTTTGAAAAAAAGCACAGGAGTTATTAAGCTTTAAAGAGGGTGACAAAATCATGCCCCAAACATATATCAATCAATACATACAAAAAAAACCCCCAAATTTTTTGCATTTCTGGGTGTTTCATGGTCCCAAATCCAAAAATGTAAAAATCTTGGGAAATCATTTTTTAACTGATCACCATACTTTACCTCTGTTATATATAACAGAGCTGGAAAAGTAATAATAGAGGAAAGAAATAACCTCTTGATATTAAAAGAATTGATACTGCATAATTTGAATATATTTAAACTTGTAGGAATACCATCTGTCAGTTATGCTAATAATTATAAACTGCATAAAATAATTCATAATTATTAATGTGACTTACAAATTTAATTTCCATATATAAATTTAGAAATTATTAATAAACCTGTAAGTGATATTGTTTTAAAAGAATATAACTATTTTCTAAAATAATATATAAAATGCTGTAGTTTTCACTGAGAAATAATTTTGAAATTATAATTAATTATTTACAGTAATTGAAATCTGTTATTTCATATACTGAATGTTAATTTAAAAATTTTTGTTGCATGTTATAATCTAGCAATATAACATATAATCGATTTGAAATCTCCTGTTTGATTTTTTCTCAAATATTCCATTTCCTCCTGAAGACCTTCATAAAGTTCGAAAATGTTTGTGGGATGATTTTTTATAGGATACACGCTGGTAACAAGTTCAATTTTTAATTGTAAATCTAGCAATGTAATCGTTTAATGTGATTTATTAAATAATTAAATATAGAACCAATTGATAGTACAGCATGAATACAAGTTTTAAAAGAATAGAAAATGGATTTTTTCCTTCTAATACAAACTTATATACATATAATAAAATTATTTTTTAAAATAATAACTGTATTTGAATATATATGTTCTATGTATATNTAATATGGAAAAGAAAATACTTACTCTTATGTATGCAGCAGATAACCATCCACTTTTATTAGAGCCACTTCCCCACCACCAATCTCTATATACTGAAGGATCAGTTATCTTGATTCTATCAGCTGCTTTAAAATCAAATTCTTCTGAATCTGTTGCATTGTGATCCCACATAACATCACCATCAACTGGTTCAGAATCATATTCCTAAGAATATACTTTATTTAAAATAGTGATATGGCTGATATTATTTTACAAGAATATATAATTAATTGTTATATATACCCCACATGAAGAACCAGATCTCCAACTGCAGCTTCTTTGACTATGATAGAGTTCACTGTCAGAAGAAATTTCTTCTTCTGATGATGATAGACTTACTTCTTGACTATCTTGTTCAGAAGGACCTTGATTAAAATAAAAATTATTAGTAAATTTAGCAAAATGCATACATATTTTGAATATTTTATTATCACTAAATTCTCTAAATATGAAATTATTTATACTTTATTGATACGATCAAATACAATTTCTTTCTCAGCTAGCGTCCTGTTTTTGTTTTGTTTTGTTTTGTTTTTGGTTTTGTTGTAGGCCAACCTGGCCACAGTGTCTTTTGAGAAATGAAAAACAAAATAAAAAAATAAAAAATATATGTAGTATGAAAAATGTTCTGTAATTATTACAGAATGTTTTTCACATAGAATATTAGGTGGATCAATAAAAGAATAATAATTAGACATGATGACAGTGCAAAATTTGATTTTCAATTTTTATGGAGATAGAGCCTTTTGTTGTTGCATAATACAACAGGCAACTGACAGTTAACAATTAATGCAAATTAATCCAAAGGTATTCCAACTAAAGATGGAAATATTTGAATGCAAGAATTTAGAACTATTCAATTGTAAAAATTTAGATGCATCCTTATTAGCTTGCATAACAACAAACAAGCCAATTTGAGTTCCAAAAAACCAGCATCTTGCTTGTTTGTCAAAACTTCTAATCAAATTATAGTAATACAGAGACTGAGTTATTATATGATCTAACTTCTCAAGGAATTTTAATACTCTAATTAATCATTTACTTCAATCTCTGTAATTATCAAAGTGTTAATCAACTTATTTTTGAATACTTGATACTAATTGGTTACTAACAACTCCACACAAGACAAACTGGCAATACTGTATTATCTTATTCACATTATTTTCATGAATTACATTTGTTGCTTGTTCTCGAGAACTTGATTCTTGAAAACTCTTGAAAACTTGTTTGATTCTTGTGTGATGTTCATGCAAAATATATGTAGATCAGCAAAGGAAATAACTCAGTGATAGTATAATCCCATATAAATAACTCAGTGATAGTATAATCAAACTAATTATTTTATTTCGCATATATGAACAGGTTCTTTTGGATTCCAACTCTACAGTGATTAATGACAATATAGCATCAAACAATATTCCAACACGCAGTTACAAATTGTATCATTTTCAACAAGTATAAATGATGACTGAAAACTATGACTAATATTTACATACTAACTTAAAACTAGGTAAAGAAAGAAAATGATAAGGGATAGAAAATCTAGAAAAATAGAATACAGTAAGGAGTGAAATACCCAGAATTTTGCTGGACTTTACAATTTTGGGTGGGATACCACGTTGAACCTTTTCTGAAAAGTCTCTCATTGTTGTCTCCACTAGGTTTCTCCTTGCTCCTCTTATTATACCCTCTTATCGTAACTATGATAAAAATCCAATTCTCAAACTCTCTCAAATTCTCCAGTTGTTGCCATTTGCAACCTGGAGCACAACATTCGACATCTGTCCACCATGAAGTCTAGACCTAAGAATGTCCTTTCTTTCCCTCACTGGCCCCAGGGCCTCTTTTCTTTCATTGTTCTATGTGGTTCCAAGAATTGGTTACCCCACCCAAAGGAAAAGAGTTAAAAAGGAATGTTCTGGAAGGAAGAAGAAACAAAGAACAAAGAAGAGGACTAAAACTATACTTAAATTAATATATACATTAATATGGTGTACAGCCACACTTGGAAGTTCTTAACTCTGCCCATGGTTAATTCCAATGACAACCCAGGGCCGGCCTGTTCATATATGCGAACCAGGCGATGGCCTAGGGCACTTGAATTCGGGGGTCAGCATGGCAAAAGTACATGCATAAATTACAATAAATAATAATAAATGTTTTTTGATCACAATCCTTTCTCATGTGTTGACCTGCGAGTCGCCGTTTTGAAAGTAGCGCTGTAGTCTCACGATTGCAATATTGCATGCTGCATATTGAATAAAAATTAGATACTCTATTTTACATTGATGTTTTATATTGTTATGAATTTTTTAAAAATGGGGTGATGTCAAAGCCATTTGTCTAGGACGCTGAGTTTGTTCGGGCCAGCAGTGAGACAACCCTATATCATATTACTCCTTGTCACATGACTTTCATTTCCTTGACCTGGCTTGAAATTGTTCTCAAAATACAGTTTTGGTTTGTCATGCTTTGCAATAACTGTTACACCCGGAAATTATTTCACTTATTTGTCTACAAATGGAATTTTAATTTTCTGCTTTATCCAGGTTGTTCTTTGAACCCAAAAACCTCTTCTATTTCCACGTTGGACAGGTTTTTTCTGGCTTATGGTAGAATTTAACACAGAAAATTGTTTCATTCCAAAGAATTTTTTCCACTGGACAGATTTCCATTTTATTCAGATTCTGTTTTGTTGTAAGTAATGATTAATTTTTTATAATTATTATTCATGTATAACTCAACATTATTCACTGTAAATCTGATCTTTCACAAAATTCCATGAGAAAAGCTAGAAAAATGATTAGAATAAATATTAAAAAAAAGAAAGAAAATGAGTCACTTCATTCAATCCATTGTTTTGGCATTGCTTACTTATTCAATGATTTGTCATCTTATTGTAGATTGGTAGCAGATTCTCTAGCTTTGTAATGTTCTTTACAATGATGTATGCAGAGCAGCTCTACTTAAATTCTAAATGTGTGTGAACTGTATTTGGCTCACATCCAAAAAATAATAATTAAGATAAATGTTTTTGATTAAAAATAAACAATGCATATTTAGTGGTGGCAAGATAACTGAGATGGTAAAGGCATCATTCTGGGATCCAGATTTCAGCCTGGATCTAGAGTCTCAGAAATTTTTCATTAGCAGTGTTTCCTGAAACATGTTGAACCCTGTCCTCTCCAACTGGCCACCCACATTGTGGGTTATGCCAAACCCATAATTGACACAAAAAAAGAGCCAAAAACGACTCTGCCCACAAAGCAGAGAGCTAAATTTTAAAAAATACTTATCTAGCACAAATTTCAAGTGAGATATCATAGTTTAAAGAAAATAAAAAAAATTGTCCTGAAAAAAAATTCAATCCTGAAATTGTCCTTTTTACTAATATTTAGCAGATTACATAGAATATCATTTAATAAAATAATCTAAACTGTATTACCAGCAACAGATCTAGGTTTTTTGGGGCCTAGGGCTTATTGAAGTCCAATAGGGCCTCATTTTTTGTTAATAGAAATAATACTATAAATTATCATTATTATTATATTATTAATATTAACTATTTTTTACTATACGATAAATGCTCATTGTTAATGAAAAAGTATTAAAAATTTATGATAATAATTCAATTTTTGTCAGCACTTCACACTTGGGGGCCCAGAGCTTAAGCCCTATTAGTTCCTATGTAAATCTGCCTGTGTATTACACTTAACAGTCAATATGCTCTACACCATATAATTTTTTCCACTCTTTCAAAGGAATAAGAAAAAAGGCAAGATTCATATTTTAAATGATATCATTTAAATTATATAATTTATACATTCTGTTTTCTACAATAGTTTTTGAAATTAAAATTTATCTTATTAGAATGGAATTATGTATCAAACTAATATATTTTCTTGAAAAAACTATAATATTTTTATCACTAAACTAATCTAAACTTAAAGAAAATCGTGTCCAATGACAAGACATAGTAAACTAAATACTTTTAGAATATCAGGTCTTCATGATTTCTGTCAACTCCATACTTTTGGCTTGATAATTTTTATCAAATTTTAAAAGTATCAAAGACAGTGCCATAACTAGGCAGGTGCAACAGGTGCACCAAGTCTCAGAAAGATGAAACTTTGTGTTTTGCACATTCATAACATTCTTGCCAATTAGTACATTTATATATTGAATTATGCTTTTCTGAAGTCTTTAAACTTTCCTTGACTGCTTGTTCTATATCATTTGTTCCTTTTTTGTTTTTAAAAAAAAATTCTCATATAGAAGTTGTGCATGAAAAAACATATGATGGACAGCCAGGAAATATTATAGGAATAACATTTTTTTTAAGTCTTGGATATTTTAAAATCACAGAAATTTTATAATGTACTAGCAGATAAGCCCAGCGTTGCTTGGGCAAACAGTAACGATAGCGAAGATTAAGATTATTACATTACAGCCAATCTTACCCGTTTTCACAGAATGCAAGAATTAGGTTCCTGTTTCCAGACTAATTATAAAATTTTTAGATGGGTCTAAAATTATGTTCGATTTAACACAAAAAAACCACATCTGCACTTGCATATCTTGCACGTTGCTTTCTCTTAACACTTCCATTGTTGAAGCCTTAATCCTGTCACTTTCTCTGCGGGGGGATTTCAAAAAATCCCTTTTAGTGTGCATTCTCATGACATACCCTAAAGCCAGATGCACACATGCAGCGTGGCAAGGAAAAGCGGCAGGATGACATCAGTTTTTCTCGCCACAGAAGTCGATTTTGTGCCGCTTTTCAAGTGCTGCAAAAGTTGGTTGAATTTTATATTTTGTGGCAACTGCTGCCAAGACGCATTTCTATCAGCCAATAACAGCTCATCTGGTAGTCACATGAGAAAATACCATCATGTGGTGTTTTAATGGCGGAAAGTTTGATGTGGTTAACCAAGATAACTAACATCAGAATAAAGAGGAAAGATAATAAATTTAACACAAATTCTACACAAATAATCATATATAATTTAATTCAAAGAACAAAACAACCAAATCTTACTCGAAATAGTATTCTTTATCGAGGAATAAACGTATTTTGTACACAAGTTCTTTATCAATCCAAGAAAGTATCTCTAATCCAAAATCTTCATTCGAATCTTCGACAAAATCTTTAACTAAATAAAGCAAGTTGTACAAAACAAAATTTGTAAACACGTGGATAGTGACAATATCGGTATCGTTCGCCATCTTGAATACTGAACGCATGCACCAAAATGTAAGCAGATTGTCGCCATGCGGCAAAGATGTGTTTGCAACACTGCTTTTCCTTGCTGCGCCGCATGTGTGCATCTGACTTAACTGAGTATCAAATTTCAAGTTTCAACTCCTAACCGTGCTGAAATGCTCGTATACACGCACGCCATCTATCATAGGATAAATGTACTATGCCAGAAACCTTCGCGAAAGTATATTAAATAACTTCCCAAAGTCTCATGGAAATCGGATAAACGGTGTAGTAATGCACGAAGGACAGACAGACAAGCAGACACACACACACATTCATTTTCATATATATAGACTAGCTTACCCGTCGCGCATTGCTGTGATCTCAGAAGAAACGAAATTCAAGCAAACTTGTTATGGTAAATTTCAATTTACATTTTATCCTTTTTATTGAAACTTATTATTATTATTCATTTTCGTCGAGAAAACATTTCGAAGTGTCGTTTCAATTCTATTTATTTATTGGAGTGTTTGTGGATACACGATATTTTTTGTTTTTCCATCTGGTGCGTACACGAATAAATCAAATAGTTTTCCGACGTGTGAGTTGGCCACATACAGTTGTCCAAGCGAGAAGCACGGATTCTTTAAATTTAGCCCACATACTCTCAGAGATTGTTAGAAGTGCGATATTCCCCATTTTTATATATTTTTTTTAATCCTT
>NW_019385198.1:85108-92074 GCF_000671375.1 Centruroides sculpturatus
AAAGTATATATTTTTTATTTTTTGGAGTTTCCAGAACGAATTAATCAAATTCCCATAAAATAAAAGTACCATAAATCCCTATGGTAAATCAATAATCAGTTATTGAACAATTCGAATAGCGAACAATTATGTTTATTAACCGATCACCCACTGTATATAACAGATTATAAAAAGCAAACAAATGATTTGTTGCTCATTTGTCATATGAAGCATATTTGTTAAATTTGTAAATAATGAAACACATTTCATTAGTTCATAATTCTGAAATTTCATCACTCAAAAAACAATCTATGAGAAAAAATTTTATTCAAAAACATTATCTTGTCCTTTTTTTTTAAAGATGATACTTCTATTTGTAAGTGTCTTACAATATTCTTAGAAGTGTCTGTTGCCTCTAAGCTGATGTGTGACCTCTCATCTGCAATTTGATACAGAAAATTAAGAGATGATACATTAATATTATTATGTATCCATCTAGGGATCTATTCTGAGTTTATTGCTAAGTTAGCAACATTGCTACAAATTGATTATTGCTAAATCTTGTTATCAGATATTACTGAATTATTAGAATTTAGATGATTCACTACTATGATAAGAAATAATTAGCTACTAGAGATATTACTGTATTCCTTTAAAAACTGATAAACTATATCTTATTTTATCAACATTTTAGCATAACAATAATCAATAGAAAAATAATTGTTGATCAGAATATAATATACCAATTCCATCCAACAACAAAGATATTTCACATAAAAACAAAGACACATATAATGAGCAATTATTTATTGTGATATCATAACAATGCCAGGCTGCAATTTTTAATCATATTTTTAATTTATTTCATTTAAAATATATGCTCTCCACCTCAAATTAGTATTGTCTTGCCCCTGTACATCATACTTTTCCATCAGCAATGGAATCGTGCTGATCATCTATTAACTGCTATTGAATTGAAATAACATGAACTTCCAGTTTGCACTGGAAGTTCATATATAGTCAATTGGGGCCTCCCATCTCAAAGATTTCCACTGGTCTTAGATTTCATCTATCTAATTCTGTTCTCAAGAGTAAGGAAAGACAGATGGATGGAAGGATGACAGTGGGAATTTATAAGTCTACAATTTTTTTCAAATTGCAGCCCAACAACAAAATAGATCACACTATTTCACATAACTAAAAATATGAATATATCATTATTTTAATAAAGAATCATTCCAAATTATTTTCTGTTAAGGCTATACAGATCTCAGTTTCAGTGCGAGATTCACAGTACTGAAGTAAGTATCATGGTCAATATAATCGTTTAATGTGATTTATTAAATAATTAAATATAGAACCAATTGATAGTACAGCATGAATACAAGTTTTAAAAGAATAGAAAATGGATTTTTTCCTTCTAATACAAACTTATATACATATAATAAAATTATTTTTTAAAATAATAACTGTATTTGAATATATATGTTCTATGTATATATTCTATAATATGTTATTGAATATTACAATAGATTACAAATACAGTAGGTGATCGATTAATGAACAGTTTGGACTACGAACAAATTGGATAACAAACACTTTCGCGAAAGATTTTTATGCTTAGACAATGAACACATGTTCAAATAACAAACACCTCATACAACAAACACAAGAAGAAGCAACATAAAATAATGAATACTGATTGGTCTTTCCTTGTCTTTGGGGAACAATTTGAAACTTTTTGGAGTGCGGGAGACGTCGACAACGACGCTCATATACTTACCTGGTATATACTGATCGGATAGTATTCCTCCAAACTTTGAAACTCTCGCTTGTAATTCCAGCCTTTTATTTTTCTGACAGAAACAATTTTTTTACAGTATTCGCGAGACTGTAGGGTGGGTACTTGTTAAGTTTTGCATCGGTTTTTATTTTCAAAAGGTAAGAGTATAATAGCAAAGACAGAGAGTGGGCAGAAGATGTCTGATGTTGCTGGGCAGTATGGCTTGAACAGGTCTAAAGTAGGCCACAGTTCAATCTTATCTAAGAAAGGTACTCTATAATCAAGAAGGGTCAAGCAGATTAAGGAGTAAAAAAATCACATCTGAGAAATAATAAACATTGAAGAACTCATAATGGAATCTGAAATGGACCTGATAATAGAAGAACACCAAGAAATTTGGCAAGATATGTTTTCTTTTGAAAAAGAGGATTAATGCTGACATCTGCTATTAAAGATCTTTTGAAGAAGTGGGAGGATGTCAGAACAATGGTCTTAGAATGACATCCATACCAGGTTGAGGTTAATAGGCTTGGGGATCTCTACAATTACAATGCTGTTAATTACTTCTGAAAAATCCTGAAGAAGAGAGAAAAGCAATTGACATTATCGACATTAGACAGACTCTTTAATCCTCACAAACGAAAAAAACATGACTAATAAAAATGCAAGACTGTGTATCTATGTATTTTTATTATTACATATAAATAAACATAGTAAGAAAATATATATTTTTTTATTTTTTGGAGTTTCCAGAACGAATTAATCAAATTCCCATAAAATAAAAGTACCATAAATCCCTATGGTAAATCAATAATCAGTTATTGAACAATTCGAATAGCGAACAATTATGTTTATTAACCGATCACCCACTGTATATAACAGATTATAAAAAGCAAACAAATGATTTGTTGCTCATTTGTCATATGAAGCATATTTGTTAAATTTGTAAATAATGAAACACATTTCATTGGTTCAAAATTCTGAAATTTCATCACTCAAAAAACAATCTATGAGAAAAAATTTTATTCAAAAACATTATCTTGTCCTTTTTTTTTAAAGATGATACTTCTATTTGTAAGTGTCTTACAATATTCTTAGAAGTATCTGTTGCCTCTAAGCTGATGTGTGACCTCTCATCTGCAATTTGATACAGAAAATTAAGAGATGATACATTAATATTATTATGTATCCATCTAGGGATCTATTCTGAGTTTATTGCTAAGTTAGCAACATTGTTACAAATTGATTATTGCTAAATCTTGTTATCAGATATTACTGAATTATTAGAATTTAGATGATTCACTACTATGATAAGAAATAATTAGCTACTAGAGATATTACTGTATTCCTTTAAAAACTGATAAACTATATCTTATTTTATCAACATTTTAGCATAACAATAATCAATAGAAAAATAATTGTTGATCAGAATATAATATACCAATTCCATCCAACAACAAAGATATTTCACATAAAAACAAAGACACATATAATGAGCAATTATTTATTGTGATATCATAACAATGCCAGGCTGCAATTTTTAATCATATTTTTAATTTATTTCATTTAAAATATATGCTCTCCACCTCAAATTAGTATTGTCTTGCCCCTGTACATCATACTTTTCCATCAGCAATGGAATCGTGCTGATCATCTATTAACTGCTATTGAATTGAAATAACATGAACTTCCAGTTTGCACTGGAAGTTCAATTTCAATTGACTATATATGAACTTCCAGTTTGCACTGGAAGTTCATATATAGTCAATTGGGGCCTCCCATCTCAAAGATTTCCACTGGTCTTAGATTTCATCTATCTAATTCTGTTCTCAAGAGTAAGGAAAGACAGATGGATGGAAGGATGACAGTGGGAATTTATAAGTCTACAATTTTTTTCAAATTGCAGCTCAACAATAAAATAGATCACACTATTTCACATAACTAAAAATATGAATATATCATTATTTTAATAGAGAATCATTCCAAATTATTTTCTGTTAAGGCTATACAGATCTCAGTTTCAGTGCGAGATTCACAGTACTGAAGTAAGTATCATGGTCAATATAATCGTTTAATGTGATTTATTAAATAATTAAATATAGAACCAATTGATAGTACAGCATGAATACAAGTTTTAAAAGAATAGAAAATGGATTTTNAATTTGTATAAAATTTAAGATGTAATTACTTATAATATTTGAATTTACTGAAAATTGAAAATTTAATATTCAAATTTTTCATGTCTCAGCAGCATATGGGTTAGATGTACAAAAGAGAGACTGATAAATTTTAATGAATATGCAAATCTGAGATTAATTTGACATGGAGTCAGAAGATTAGTTTGAGCAGTGAAATAACCATAGATTAATAAACTTATTGGATTGCAATTTGAAAAAATTGTAGATTTATAAATTTCAAAGTCATCCATCTATCTGTCTTTCCTTAATCTCAAGAATGGAGTTATATAGACAAAATCTGAGACCAGATATGAAAAGCTTAGGGGCAGGAGACCCTGATTAACTGTATATGAACTTCCAATACAAACCAGAATTCACATTATTTATATTCGAAATTCCCCCTGTAAGGAGTTAGATTAATGATAGCATGACTCTGTTGCTACAGGAAAAGTGTGATGTACAAGGGCTTGCTAATAGGAAAAGTATTAGATACAGGAGCAATACACTACTAATTTGAGGTGGAGCACATATATTTTAAATTTAAAAAATATGATTAAAAATTGCAGCCCGGCATTGTGACAATGTCACAATAAATAGTTGCTCATTATTAATCTATTTCTCAAACAATATAATAAAAAAAACAAATTGAAAAAATACTTTGGTCTGTCAACTATGAATATAAATTTTATGTCAATCTTTCTATTACTCAAATTCTCTTTCCACTTGACTAAGATTTGCAGTATTAATATATTTTTATAGTGTTTACAAAATATAATTAATATAAATTTGAAGTTACTTTTCCTGAATTATTAATTTATTTAAGATATACATATACTATAACAATAAGTAATGTTACTTTTTAAAGAAGACGAATATATGACAGTAATATTAAGTGTAAATATTTATTTTAATTTAGGAGCTTATCAATAAAATTTTATAATATAAAGCTTTTTACATACTATTTTGAAAATAAAAAATTTTTTATCATAAGAATTACATTTTAAAAAAATCCAGCAAAGAGTTGCTTAACTTTCCTGGAAACATTAATAATTGTGTGTGTGTATGACATCATCTGTTATGATATTTTATTATTAACAATTTTATATTTTTAGTTAGTATAAAATGGTAAGAAGCTTAATTTTGAGGGTAGGAATAGGTTTTATAAAAATTTGTAAATGTTACTATAGTAAAATTGTCATTAAGTCTGACTCTCCTTGAGATACAACACACAACCTTCCTTTATCTCCCCACCCCCATCAAACTTTACCTATCAAAATTTAATATCATTGATCTCCTTAATACACAAACCTCCCAGCAAAATTTTAAAAATTTTTGAAAAAAAGCACAGGAGTTATTAAGCTTTAAAGAGGGTGACAAAATCATGCCCCAAACATATATCAATCAATACATACAAAAAAAACCCCCAAATTTTTTGCATTTCTGGGTGTTTCATGGTCCCAAATCCAAAAATGTAAAAATCTTGGGAAATCATTTTTTAACTGATCACCATACTTTACCTCTGTTATATATAACAGAGCTGGAAAAGTAATAATAGAGGAAAGAAATAACCTCTTGATATTAAAAGAATTGATACTGCATAATTTGAATATATTTAAACTTGTAGGAATACCATCTGTCAGTTATGCTAATAATTATAAACTGCATAAAATAATTCATAATTATTAATGTGACTTACAAATTTAATTTCCATATATAAATTTAGAAATTATTAATAAACCTGTAAGTGATATTGTTTTAAAAGAATATAACTATTTTCTAAAATAATATATAAAATGCTGTAGTTTTCACTGAGAAATAATTTTGAAATTATAATTAATTATTTACAGTAATTGAAATCTGTTATTTCATATACTGAATGTTAATTTAAAAATTTTTGTTGCATGTTATAATCTAGCAATATAACATATAATCGATTTGAAATCTCCTGTTTGATTTTTTCTCAAATATTCCATTTCCTCCTGAAGACCTTCATAAAGTTCGAAAATGTTTGTGGGATGATTTTTTATAGGATACACGCTGGTAACAAGTTCAATTTTTAATTGTAAATCTAGCAATATAATCGTTTAATGTGATTTATTAAATAATTAAATATAGAACCAATTGATAGTACAGCATGAATACAAGTTTTAAAAGAATAGAAAATGGATTTTTTCCTTCTAATACAAACTTATATACATATAATAAAATTATTTTTTAAAATAATAACTGTATTTGAATATATATGTTCTATGTATATATTCTATAATATATACATAGAACATATATATTCTTGTCCTTAAATCTCAGTTTTCTTTTTATGGCAAAAGAACAAATGATGCATCTTTTAGTTTGTTTTTTCATATTAACTTAATTTAATTTTAGCATGTCTTATAGAACTTAGATACAAATAAATAATAAGAGTAAAAGGCATATTCATATAATGTGAGATGATTAAATATATAGTTTATTCAATTTTTGTTATTAAAAAGTTAGTAAATAGCAAGTTTGGTAATTTTTTCAGGAAAAATTATTATGTTTAATTTTTTTGACCTGGCAGTACTAATTGTACCCAAACATTGCCATTTGTTTGAGCATCCAGCAGATACAATTAAAACAGCAAAGAAAGCAATGTAGTTGAATAATAAACATTCTAACAGGGGCGTGCCATGACATTTGATGATAGGAAAGCTGTGTTTCTGTAAGAAGCCAACTTCCAGGGGCAATCAGTTAATTCTTTCTTTAAATGTATTTTTAATAGATTATTTATCTGACGTACTTAATAAATAAACAAGTTCAATATAATTACCTCTGTTATTAGTTTCAATTCCTTTGCTCTCTAAATGCCAATTCTTGCTTTGATAAAAACATAACATTTATTTATTTAGATATAATATATCTATAAACCGTAACTATCTCATTATAATTTTCAATATTTATTTTATATTATTTACTAATGTTAAATTCTATTCCGCTTCGATTTCCAAATTGCTTCAAATACGAAAGAATCGACGATTTTTCGTGTCTTTT
>NW_019385198.1:98763-104751 GCF_000671375.1 Centruroides sculpturatus
TACACGTTTTTTTCTACATCCCCTTAAAGATGGGATATACGAAATCGTAATATCACTGGTTTAACATTGAAATCCGTGAGTAATATAAAATCGGAGAGCGGAATAAATATATCAAATATTTTAATGGATTTTTTTAACTCCTGTCAACTATACAGAACTATCGTAAAAACATACCAGTAAATTCTTATCGGTTGGGTTAAGTTATAAATCTACTCGTTATTCACGTAATCGGCCAAATATCTAGCAGGCGGGCGGCTAACAGCCCGGAACCGGCCCTGGATAGAATTGGAAGCGTTATACGTGTAGCATCGACTCAAGGTTGTAGGCTTCCACCGGCTAAACTGGATGAGGTTGGTGCTCTGTAAACTGCGTGCGAAAATCTGGCTTTTTGGAATCTGACAATACAGAGATACAGAGATTCCACTCCGCCACTAATATTCGAATATACAATAGCAATCTTTTTTTTTTTTTCACGTGTAGTATAGAAATTTGTAATAAGATATATAATGCAGTTATAATAACATATTGTGCAATTATTTTCATATAATTAAAATTAATATATATTTATTTTTTATAAAATACAAGGGAAGTGGCGCTTCCACTGCTTCTAATGAAGACACGCCACTGCATTCTAAGTGTAATAACCAGCAGCAGAGTATAAGTAAAAACTGAACACTGGTTCACTGGTCATGGGTTCACACCTGACCAGTAGATTTTTCTAGTTTTATTCAGTGTCTAATACCTAAATAGGAACTAGTTTTTCATAGAAAGTCCCTCTGGGAAGTATCTCAAATGCCAAATTGCTCATTTGTTGTGTTGGCTTACTTTATTAATACAATACTGAATTATATACAGTAGTTAGTTTGCAAGATAATAAAGAAAATGTGTAATGAAACTTGTTCTTAAGTGAATTAATTTAAAAAAAAATCTATCAAGTTGTATTATGACCAACTGTAGTCTATTAATATGTAACTTGGGCCATATTTATATAAAATAGTAATTTCAATCTTTCAGGATAATTTTCACTCTTCTAGTTAGGGGATCTCATTCATGCACCAAAAGAACCCTCGGTAGCTCTGCAAATATGTTATTTTCAACAAAAAATAACAGACAACATTTTAATGATTAAAACAATTTATTTGATTGATTTATTAAACGTTAGAAATTAAATTTGAAATAACTAAGAATAATCATGAATATACATTTATTATTCTTCACTAGTTTATCATTTGTCATTGTCATTCACTATTTGTCATCATTTCTTTAATTTCTTATTGCATAAGAAATTAAAGAAGTGATGACAAATACTGTGAAGGAATTCTAAAAAAATATTCAAAAATAGATGTCTACCAGGCAATAAATTTTAATGATATAGATTTGGAAAAGTTATTCTTATAGCAAACTTATAAGAATTTCCTAGAAACCTTCAATAATAGAAAATGTGTATACGCAATATATATAGGAAGCAGTTGTCCAAGATGAAGAAAAATTCAAATAATTTGATCTAGCTTACAAATTATTCTAGTACAGATAAATTTTAAATTTAAGTTCTATAACAAACTAAACGTGTAAGACACAGAATTAGTATGGAATTATTTTTACTTTTGCCAATTTATAGTGTTTCTAGAATGTTTTCAATTTATAAAACATTCTAGAAACAGAAATCTTTTTAGAAAGCATTTAATACAAAATTTTTAATGTTTTTATAAATTAATAAAGGAATGTTCATATATTGCATCATCATAATCAGCACAAATACTTTTTATTAATAAAATACATATAATCAATTTGAAGTTTTATCTATTTCTAAATTGCTATATTAATATATACAATTTTTTATATCATTTACATTATATACGTAAGATATCAAGTTTGAACAAGTCCAGTGGTAGGATTCAAATAATTTAACCAGTTCACTGCAGTAGTATAAAACAATATTGATTTATAAGTTTTTGTTCAGAACTACACAGTATTTTTTCACACTAATGAACTCTGCACATTGAAAATAGAAAAAATACAAAATAATAATAGTAGTAGCAAAAATAAACTAAAATACACAATACAACATCTTAACACAAATAGTGAAAATGGCTATATTTCATTGTGTCCAACAGCTATGAATACCTGGATGAGAATAAGTCAATATTATCCAGGAATTGATTAAAAATATTTGCTAATGTAACAAAAAGAAATCTAAAAATATTACATAAAAAACTTTAAGTATCCCTGATAAAAAACAACAGTAAAACTATGATCTACAATATTTTCATATTGTCTCTTGATTGGCATCTTCTTTTGAGGTTTTCTTTGCTTTTATCCAAGGAAGGTTATGTGATTAATCCTTAACCCCTAATTGTGGTAGATAGTTGCAGATGTAAGTTACTACTGATGGTTGTGTGTGCAATAATAACTATCTTACTTATCTCACATGTTCTCAATATCACCTAATACTTATATCCAAATCTGTCAATTTGTGATTTAACATTTTTGTCTATTAAAATAGAACTATTAATTATTGTTCTGTTGTGCTCATAGTGTGAGACTAGTTTATATTAATACATACAATATGCATTGTTTTTTACTCTCTTCAAATAAGTATATAATATATATAAAATATGCATGTTGACAATTGATAAATAATTTTTGCACTAATGATAGGGGTTGTCTATAGTTATTATAAAGTAAATGGCTCTAGGCACTGGCAAAGCAAACATATGCTTGGGCTGCACATTTTCAGAGATGGTATTTCTCCAATATACAATTCTGTAAAAAATAAAGAAATTAAAATTGAACTTTGATATGAGGATAGTGACATGTAATGTATTGGAGGAGTAATAACTGTCCACAAAAAACCTTTATCAGTGTTGTGTTCGTTACATTATCCACTAACATTTTCGACCTCCACCGAGATCTTCTTCAGATGCTGACTAAGCATTGTCTCCCCTAGACTGTTAGAACGATGTTGTCTGACTTGTAAATATTGCGGGTATCACGTTTCACCCCTCCGCTTGTTCCCGTTCAAATTCCTCAAATATGTATCTCCATGCTGCACAATCGTCTCTCCGTCTTTAAAGTTGATACAGGTTCCCCCAACATTGGCTTTATAGATCTCCAGGTGGCAGATGTGATCAATTTGAAATGCCTGTCTGATTAATTTGGTGTTTGGGAAGTCCGCCTGAATTTCAGGGTCGCTAACGTATGCCATGAAGATGATGGTGTGCCTGTTATTTTTAATGTCCGATTGATGCTCGAGTAACCATTTTTGTTTTGAGCGCATGGTAGAACTGATACAAACTAAGTTTCTTTGGAATCTATCATCCTTCATGGGAATGGACTATACCCCTGGGGCTCTGTTGAGATCTATCGTATCTATAGTATTGCACAGCAGGTTGTAAATAGTGCCAGTCCTCCTGTATGCGATCTTTGTGTGATCATGGCTAGCTTGGTCTCCCTGTATAGAGAGTCCAAATGTTGGTTGAACCAGACGAACATGCGCCTATCATTCTTAACGGACTGCTGTGCAACACTAAAGACGCAATAGATCTCAACAGAGTCCCAGGAATATACTCCATTCCCATCAGGGACAATAGATTCCAAAGAAACTTACTTTATATCGGTTCTATCGTGCACTCAACACAAAAATGGTTACACGAGCATCAATTGGACATTAAAAATAATAGGCACACCACCATCTTGACAGTGTATGTTATCAACCCTGAAATTTCGGCAGACTTCCTGAACACCAAATTAATCAGAAAAGCATTTCAAATTGATTCTTCTACTTTGAGGACCTGGCCCATTTAAACTGTTATAGGAAGAGCCAAACAGCTTCTGGCTCCTTAGAGATAAATGGGTATATAATTGAAATACAATATTGGAAATATTAAATGTAAATTTTACAAAGATAAGGAGTCTTCTAAAATGTAATTTTTGTTTAGTTTTCATTTTGTTAATTTTTTAGTGAAAATATGTTAATTAAGCTTTTTATTGTTGAGCAATTTTTTCTTACCCTGTAAAAATCATTTGTACTTGGATCTCTGTCTGAAAAAGACTAGCTCTGTGAATAGTTGAGCAATATATACAAGGCATTTTTAAGTAAGTACCATTTTGATATTAAAAAAACACAACTGCATTTTTTAAAATAATTTTATTCTTACATGAAAGTCTGTACTTTAATCTATTTTTCAACGTAATATCCTCCAATATGAAGGCACTTTTCATATTGTACAACTAACTTCTGAATTCCATCCTCATAGATACCTGCCGCCTGATTTGCCAACCACTGCAGCATGGTGTTTTGACATTGTCATCATAGCGCTGACTGCCTAGATGCCTTTTTCAAGTGGTAGTCACTAGTCGCTAGATCAGGGCTATACGTAGGGTGATCAAGTTGTTCCCAGCCATAAGATGTGATAAGATTTAAAGTTCGTTGAGCCACATGTGGATGGGCATTGTCATGAAGCAAAACAATCCCCTTACTGAGCTTGCCATGCCTTTTGTTTTGGATGACAAAATCGTAAAGCATCTGTTTTCTCGAACTTTTGCAATAACTTTCTGCACTAAGTCTTCAGTAACAACAGACGGTCGCCCACTACGCTCCTCGTCATAGACATTAGTACCGCTATCTTTAAATGCTCTAACCAATTTTCTTACTATTCCATCACTCACAATGTTTTTTTCATACACCTCACTAATTTGCCGATGAATGTCAGCTGCTTTCATGTCTTTTGCATTAAAAAAATGAATCATTGCGCATACTTCTCAATCAGTGGGATTTTCAAATGTCT
Organism: Centruroides sculpturatus; assembly: GCF_000671375.1. Taxonomy (NCBI): domain Eukaryota; kingdom Metazoa; phylum Arthropoda; class Arachnida; order Scorpiones; family Buthidae; genus Centruroides; species Centruroides sculpturatus. The sequence goes on from NW_019385198.1 coordinate 103,551, forward strand.
GAGGCATTTTAAACACACACAAACAAACGTAAAACAAACAAATGCTTCTGTAATTGCATCTGTGGCTAGCTAACAGATGTAAGTATTCAGTGCACATTCGCGGAACACCAACCGTAGCACTGCAGCGATCCTATTTTAAAACGATGCTTACTTAAAAAACATGCCTTATATAATAAGGAAAATATTAGTTCAATTGGCTCCTTCACCTTGTCTCCTGTGACAAAATGAGTATGTTATCAGCTGTGAGGAAGAATGTGACATTAAACACAAATATGCTATTCTCTTTTAATGTCAAACGAAAGATTTTGTAGTTCTTTTGTTAAATCATCTAAAGTACAATATCTATGAAAATACATGTAAAGTAGTGATTTTCATGAACTGCCCTTCCCCCAAGTAATGATGATGTAATATATGGATGGCCCCTGATAGCTTTTTTCTTGTACTTAGTTTCTTTAGTTCAATTGGGATTTCACTGTTTATAGTTATTATTTCTTTTGAAACTTCTACTGGCTAAAATTTCAAAAAAATATAATAGCACAAGCTTTTATATTTTTCTTGCTTATTATACTGCATAAGCAAGAAAAATATTTTCCATAATGTTAATTAAGCGAAAATATTTTGTGAATAAATTGTGTGTAAAATTATTTATATGAAATAATTCTTCATGTTAAAATAATTCTTTAGAAAATAGTTTTCAATAAATGTCTATTTAAAATATATTATTTTTTCTTTTTTAAATCTTTGCTTTAAGATAAAGGTTACTATCTTTGTTCATAATAATGTTTTCTTTTATTCATTGATTCATATTTTATTATATGTTAGCAACATAATTCATGTATTAGTTAATAATTCTTTTTGATTTGGCTTATATCTTAATGCAACATCTACATTTTATTCCTCTGAAGTTAAAGTTCTTAAAGCAGTGTTATAAAATTTTAAATGTTTTGAAAACAATCAAAAATTATTCTTTTACTTAAAACAGAGAAAATGTAATATTTTATAAAATACAGTAGAGCGTCGATTATCCGAATCAATTGGGGACTGGGGTTGTTCGAAAAATTGATTTTTCGGATAACCAATTATGTGTGAAAAAATATATTAACCTATCGCATGTTGAAATTTTTCTCCGTTGCGTGTCGCTTCGCGTTGAATTTTCGTCGATGTTACGCCTAACGAAGACTATTGTATCTGCCGGATAATT
>NW_019385198.1:105968-212654 GCF_000671375.1 Centruroides sculpturatus
GAAGACTATTGTATCGTTAAAAATTATTTTTTTATTTTGTACAAACAAAATAAATATATTGAAAAATATAAAAACAATAAAAAATTATACTTCAGAAGTTAATTTAGTATCAAAAACGTAAAATATTTGAGTAGCCCAAGACATAGCCAAAGATTGCAGCGCCACAGCACTGGGGAAAATTTAAATTTGCTGACTGGAATTCTTTCGGATAATTGACTTTTCGGATAATCAACGCTCTACTGTAATTAGATTGAAGCCATAACGATTAAATTCTAATAGTTTAATTTTGAGATGCCATAAATGACTTAAATATTTTTATTACTGTAATTTCTTGCATATAGTCTACATTGGTGAATAATCTGCAAAAATTGCTAGAACACAGCCCGTTCCTGCTTTCAAATTGATTTTAAAGCACAGCCAGCTCAAGGCTAAATGCAGGAAATTACAGTAAATAATTTTGTTGTCATGAATTATTTGAGATATAATTACTTAAGAGTCTTCAAAACCAATTTAATTTCATTAAATTATTACCTTGTTTTTACTGTCTGTATCATCCATTTTACCATTTAGTTCTTCGTTTAACTTCTTATTCTTCTTTCCTTCTCTAGAAGATCTTAAAATTAATGAACCTATTCGGAATCCAACTTTGACATTTTCTTTATTAGCACTAGATTTTTTAGGTGATTTTTTAGAACAAGTAGAAGTTGATAAATCTCGACATATATAATCTTGATGAGAATTACATGGTGTTATATACTCTTGATTTCTACTAATATCAGATGATGACACATCAGTTTGCTTATTTTTTGATTTCTGAAACCTAAAGTTAAAACTTTTTCTGAACCTTTCTAATACACTGTCTACTGAAGAAAGCTGAGGGGTAGATGTACGAAGAGTAAAGTACCTAGATAATAGTCCCGATGGTACTTCTCTAGAAGGCGGTGGTTCCTCTGCTATAAGGGTAGGTTGTGATCCACCAGAAATACTCATCCTTCTCCAAAAACTGGGGGCAGTATCTCGAATGGATGGAGGATTAAAAATTCTTTCAGCTTCAACATCACCATATATGTGAGACCATGGCCTTCTTCTATTATAAATATCTTGACTAACATCATCCTCACTACTAGTTCGACATTCTGGTGTTATTTCACAATGAGAAGAGGTCCTCTCATGTATAATCCTAAGTGATGATGGATCTTCTTTTGCAGTTTTACACATTTCTAAATGAGTATTGGATTGAGATAAGACACATGTTTCATTTGAGGAAATATCTTTTATATCTGATAAATCTGACTGATGAACACTTTGAGCACTACTGTTGGCAGTCCCAACACCCATTATAATAATGTTTGTTTGATTTTCTTGGTCCTCTTCTAATACACTATCTTGTTCAATCTTATTGTTCTCTATTTCTTGCTAAAATAAATAAATATATTTATCAGTAAGATAATAAGTTTAAAAAATAATCAAATATATGCTACAGATAAAAAAAATATATTTATTGGAAAAAACAATTTATATATATAATTACTGTGTATAAATACTCAAATATCACTATTTTTTATAATTTTTTAAAATCTTTCAAAATCATTAATACTCACAGAACATCTACCCTGTTTGATCAATTTTTATTGATCAAATAGTAAATTAAAATTAATAAAAAAGTATTGCAGGAGTATTGATAAAACTAGCTGTTACCCACGACTTCGTTTGCGGTGGTTTTGCAAGCAAACCCCATTTGTATTCAGTATTTCAACAACCATAGTAATTGTTATATAACACCTACTGCTGAGAATAATGAGAATTGCTGAGAATCAAACAAACTGTTTTCAATTTGATCAATTTTCTGGAACGTTTACAATCATTCTATAATTGAACCAATATGCAATAACAAATTTGAATTTAAAACGGTTCAAACATTTGGTTAAAAAATGGAATTACAGTAAAACCTGTCTATGACGACCACCCACGGTTCCTTCAAAAAGTGGTCTTTTAGACAGGTGGTCGTCCAATACAGGTAGTACTGTAATACCGTATTTCCGTACGTATTTTGCGCACTTTTTAGCCATTTCTACTAAGCAAAACTCGAGGTGAACAAAAGTAAGCGAATTTTTTCAACGATAGGGCTATATTGGTATTGTATTTTATTCTTACAGGAGTCCCGACATACAGGAGTCGTCATATTATAAGACAGATTTAACACCAATACTTTAAAGATTAATACAATACTCGCATTTTCTCCATTATAATGCACACTTTCTCTTTTCCGACTTAATTAATTCGACTCGGTTCTTTTCGTTCGCTCCTCAGTTACGTGTATTACGTCACCAATATATAAGCGCGTCGTATCTCTCCATCACTTTGCTTTTCGTTAGTTTAATCTTATTTTAACTTTAAAAATATTGTATTTTTTAATATTTAATATTTTCTTAATTAATTAAGTACAATAAGAAAAATTATTAATTAATAATGAAACGATTTTATTATTTTTTCTCATTATACGATTTCATTACAATCGCGGAATCGAAAAAGGAAGTAAAACTGATTTTTGCATTAATGCGTTTATTGTTTTTTGAATATTTTGCCTGCGAAAATTACTTGGATATTATTTTTCTAAAAATATCGTGGAAATAAGGTAGGTTGATACAGAAACTATTTATCGCACGTGTACTGTATATGAGCTTCAAAATAAATAAATAAAAATAGATTTTATCAAACGATGAGATCAGCCGATTAATTGTATCGTGTACAATATTTTACACCCCCAAGGAAAATACTGTAGGTCTAGGGTAAAATAAATTTTGTTTTCCCACAGTTAAACTTCGCCGCTAATTGCTGTTGTGATAACTTTAATACGATCTTCTAACGACAGCGCTTTGCATTTCGGACATTTTCCAACAAACTGAAATGAATTTCCTTTGTTGCTAGACTAATTTATTAACACCTGCAACTAATTTCAAGGGTGGGAGAAGTGCCCGGGATGGGTTCGAACGAGAGTTTAAACTAATTCATCATATTAGGAGGTGGAAACGTTGTTGAGATGATCTTACTATAGTTTAGACCAGATACATTCGCGAAAGTGGTCACTTATTACAGGTGTTGTATGTTGTTTCGGACCAAAAATCGATGCCCGCGGTCGCGTTACGTAGGTGGTCGTTTAATACAGGTAACTTATACGAAGACTCTATGAATAAACTATTCCGTGCCAGAAATTTTTGCCCGTTTTGACAGGTGCCCGTCGAATGCAGGTGGTCGCCTAGGCAGTTTTCACTGTATATGAAATTATTTATAACAATGTCTAAAGTGTTATCAAATACACCTAAGTACTCAATGAAGACTAAACGTAAAAACAAAAAATCGCATCTAAAATAGTACAGTAGAAGCTGTTCTTCCGGTTAAGCCTTAATGCTCCCCCCACGAGGGAATTTTGAAAAATTCCTTCGTAGTGTGCATTTTCATGGCATACCCTAACTGTGTACCAAACTTCACCTCTAGGTTCAGCGGTTTGCTCTGGGTGATGATGAATCAGTGAGTCAGTCAGGACAAGTAATTTTATATATTTAGATAATAAGTTGTGATTTTTTTATTTTAGTGAAATTCATTTCAGTAGCTTTAATTATACAATATTCAAAATATTGTAAAAATATTATATGAATTATCAACTTGTTCCTGAACAAAAATAATATAAATTAAATATTTGAAAATTTCATTTACCATATAGGCTTATTATCAGTTATATAATAATTCTACTAATTCTATTAGACAGATAACATTTTTGTTTGATTAATTATTATAGTCATTTTATTTTTTACATAATATTATGTATATGAATTATTTATCTTCTTCACTCTAATTAATGAACAGTTTATTAAATATTTAAAGTGTTTATATAGGCCTCTATTTGGAATTCAAACTTAAATTTTTATTCAATCTATAAAAATATTACAATAGATTCTGACATAAAGCAAAACAAAATCATATAAATCTTGTTTTCCAAAACAAAAAATTTATTCTAACTGATACTCTACAGCCACCTCCTGCCTGAGCAATGTGCTATGATGTGGATACATCACTCTTGGATAGGGTGACAAAACATCCAATTTCCAGACTATCCCTGGTTTTGCTTGTTTTAAATATTTGAAAAAAAAAAATAAAACTCACAACTCACCACACTTATATATCAAACACGTACACTGAACCAATATAATGTGTGGTACGAACGACGAAACAAAAAACAAACGTTTTCGAACCTCTTCTAGTTTCTTCCTCAGGTTCCTTTAGCTTTTTAGCTCGTAAATTCGATATTTCAAATAACTTCGTTCTTGCGATCGAACAGTTCTTTTTTAAAAGATGTGTCGCGCATGCCGTTCAAACTAACGACTGCCGTCAACGAAAGACATTAACGAATGTTGTTTAAATAATTTCTTTCTTAAGATCGAACATTTCTTTTAAATTATCCGTCACGCATGCGTGACGAGCTAAAAAGCTAAAGGAACCTGAGGAAGAACCTAGAAGAGGTTCGAAAACGTTTGTTTTTTGTTTCGTCGTTCGTACCACACATTATATTGGTTCAGTGTACGTGTTTAAATATTTGATTTTCAAACTAATCTCTGAATAGAGCAATCTTGTTAACACAAATATAATATCATCAATTTATAGGTGAATAAATAAATTTTAAAAAATAACTGAAGGTCAATCTTGTTTTAGACTCCATTTTCACTGATTCCAAACTGTGTTCCCAGTTGGATTGTAAATGGTATGGTCCACCTATCTTGGAGCACTTGAAGATGTTGAAAAGAATAAATTTTTCTTCTTGAAAGAAATGTTTTTGTTCTATATTTATTTATGTTAATATAAAGAACACGCTTAACAGAAACATGATTTAGAAAATCTGATTTAAAAAAGTTTGCTCAGTAAGAACTATAGATATATTTCATATTGGTATTAATTTAAAATGGCATTGCTTTTTCATCTCCTATCACAAATAAACCTTGTTTAATTGAAGTTACTTTATGATTTATATTTTGAAGTTGTTGACTAAAATATTTAGAATTATATTTTGTAAAAAGTATTTATATAATGTTTGCTTTATTTATTTGAATGAATATTAAATAAAAAATTATATTGATATATTGCCATCTGTATATGATGTCATGCCTTATTGGGGGAGTAGCTAAGAATGTGGCAAAATGTGACAAGGAGGAGGGGAATGATCCTTATAAACATCATATTTCACATTTACCATTATTCAGTATCATACATGTTTTTTAATGCAGGCCACAATAAAAATATATTCCTTAAAAATTTATCTAAGAACTGAAAAAACAGCAAAAAGTAAATGTATACCATATGGTTACTTTACTGTTGCTAGTAAGACAATATATTCTATTATGGCAAAGGTAAAGTGATTGGTACAATTTCTATTACTATAATAATGTGGAATTTACCTCATCACATTCTCACTGTTCTTATGTTAGAAATGACTCATCAGTTCATTTTTTTAGATATGAGTCTGAAGTCAAACAAATGATAGGATAAGTAATGTTTTGAAATTGTTGTGCATCTGCATCTGCATCTGCATCTGCATCAATTTTAAAGATGAATTGGTTCTGTCACTGGCCTGGCAGGCGTTGATGAACTCCAAACTCTAAGTGTTATGTTATGTCAACCATACGAACATGCATGCACCTCATATAACACCTTCAAATGTTTCTCAAATTTCCTAAACTGTTTGCTCTGATCCATCAGAAATTCAGTTTTACACCTGAAGAAGAACTCACAGCAGTTCAAAAATGTTTGTCATGAACTTTTTTTATGACACACTGGTTATAGATCTAGGAGTACATTGTTGTGCTATTGCTATAAAATCATAGGCTGTCTTTGTTTCCAAAGTCTGTTGAGATAAACAAGGTATTATAATTTTGTATGTAAGACTACATAGAACTGTCAAGGTTAGGGATTGAGACCAATCAGAGCAACCTACTATACATTGAATAAATGAAATTGTTTCTTCAGGATGTCATATTTGTTTTTAAAACAAATGTTTTTGACTTATTCCAGGTCATATTCATCTTGAAAGTGAAAATGTTTGAAATGAAATATTCATTATGAAGTTAACATAAATTGAATATTGATGTTTAAAATTACATAATATTTAATTAAATAAGTTAGATTTATAAATGCATTAGATATTTTAAACAATATAAACACAATTACAACTTACCCTAATAATAAAACTTTAAAATAAATACAATATGCAAAACAGCAACATGGCAATAACAAAGAAAGAAATAACATTAAGTTGTTAAGAAGGAGTATTAAAGAGCTTAAAATTATTTGAATTTAGATATAAAAAGTGTTTAACTAGATTATACAAATTAATAAAGTATAAAATTACAGTCCAATTCCTGTCTAACTTCATTGAATTTTTAGAATTAATTAGGGCCTACATTCATATAATTTGACAAAACATTATATAATACAGTAAGATCACACTTAATGCTGATTTGCGTTATATAACTTGAACCAATGTAACACATTCTGCTAGAAGCCTTAAAAAAAGCTCAAAATTTACACCAATTTTATTTATTGCGATATTCGTATATAATACAATTATTTGCAAACATGAACCAATCAGCAAAAGGTGGCAAAAAGGTGTACTTTCCTTAAATCTGTGTTTGTTTGATGCAATTTTGGAAAAAAATATAACATTGTGGATGCCATAGGCAATATCGACTTCGTTTGGCAAGAATTAACTGATAAATGTATGAACAAAGTGTGGAAAAAGTTATGGCCAAAGGTATCCATGAATTCTAACGAGAAGAGCCTATCACTGTATCGTTAGGTTGACCAAATTGTCAACCTAATTGATACAACAAGACAATGAGTTGTAGATGAGAAGGATATTGAGGAGTTACTGCAGATTTCTGGTGAGAGCCTTACCAATGACCTTCAAGAACTGGTAGAACAAGGAATTCATGTAGAACTGGAAAATAGAGATTCTGAAGACGAAGAACCCAAAAAATTTCTCTACAGATTTCCTTAGTAAAAGTTTAGTAAGATAACTGAAATTGTTGATCAAATTGTAACGAATGATCCAGATTTTGAAAGGAGTGCAAAAGCAAAACAAGGCATTTTGGATGCAATCTGCTACCAACATTTGCTTAAGGAAACAAATCGACAAATGAAAGTACATGACTTTATATTGCAAAAAACAAGAATTTCAGAAAAGTCAGGATCTTCATCACAAAAAATTAACTTTACATTTCTGTGTGCATATGTTTATGTGTTATTTAACATATATTATTATGCAAAAATTTATATAAACATAACTTAAAATTATAGTAAAATCTGTTTATGTTTAGTCACATGTTCCCCTATCCCTATTTACTCTATGTTAAAATGACCTTGTTTAACACTCGCTTAGTGCTTTGTCATCTAGGAATGCATCTCCCACATTAAGTGGGGTCTTACTGTACCTGTACATACATACATATATAAAGGAGAATTTTTTCCCCTAATATATGTATGTTTGAGAATGTTACTTTGAGAATGATTTGAGAATGTTACTTTGTCAACCCTAAGTGGTTGACAAAGTAACATTCTCAAATCTTTACTGATAATGGGATAATTACAACTAACAGAAATTTCATGTTCTAAAATTATACTAAATGTATTTACTTTGATAAATAAATAAAAAAAAATGCACTTATAGATATTTATATTGTTTAATAAAGAGCACATCTATTGTTGCTTACATGCTGTTACCATAAGATTATTTGGCCTTTTAGTGCTCTCTGAGCAGAAAAGGACCTAAAACCTTAAATAAAAACAAAATATTAAAAAAAAACCCATAAAATTATCTGAATGATAAATGTACTTAATTATCCATACTTCATAGCAGATAATATTACTAAAGTAAATCCTCACTAAGTCAAGATGCATTAACTCAAAGCTATATACAGGTCCTGGCATAATAAAGAGGATTTTCCATATAATATGGTCTTGTTACATTGAAATTGTCAGTACTTTTAACTCAAACCTATTTTCCTACGTACTCTCCACTCTTTGATAAATCTTTATTTTCTCTTATATTCTGTGTAAATGTAGACAATAAAGATAAACAAACACTATGGTTCCATGCCAAACATGATACCACACCATTACAGCCTTGCATTGACATCCTTTTACTGATATAGTATGTTACTGGTATTCTGACTAGGACATGAAGGGTGTCATTTTGCAATTCATGCAAAATTCTGCAAAATCATAACCCAAAATTTTCAGCTAACACAAATACTTATGAAACATGGAAAATTTAATAATTACCTAACTAGATTCAAAATTATAAATCAACCGAACTGTAACTGTGGAGATAATGTACTTGACACTGTAGAACACTTACTATATGACTGTACCCTTTTTTGACCCTTGGCAGAGGTAGCTCATTACACACTTCACAAACAAATTGATTACTTGGCCCTTATCACTAAGTGAACTCACATAGAATGAAGACGATCTTAACATCTTCAAACGGTGTAACATAGAAAGCTGGAAACAAATATGGGCNTGACTGTACCCTTTTTTGACCCTTGGCAGAGGTAGCTCATTACACACTTCACAAACAAATTGATTACTTGGCCCTTATCACTAAGTGAACTCACATAGAATGAAGACGATCTTAACATCTTCAAACGGTGTAACATAGAAAGCTGGAAACAAATATGGGCCAAACTAGATAAGTAACTTTTCTCCTATCCTTGCTGTACATTTGTATACTTTACTGCACTCTCTCCTATTGATCTCTCCTTCCCAAGAGGAGGTTTTTTCTTCTCTGCAGGACTCTAAGCCTGAGCATCCCTGGTTCAGGGATGGGCAACCTTTTTCTATGTAAGGGCTGCATTTCAAAACTTTTGAACTGATGCGGGCCACATACAAGAGAAAAGAGGAAAAAAAACTGCCAGTAAACGACAATTATTTATTCATATACATATACTGTAATTATAAATTATAAATTAGCATAGGTATACTTAATTTAGCTTCTGAAACTGATTTAAGTGTAATATATTGGAAATATTTGATTAAATATTAGTCACTGCTAGTTATAAATTAGTTTTGATGTGACTGTTAGCTGGTTTCTTGTTTTGATTTTTACTAAATTCATTGTGGAAAAACTATTCACGTACAAAAGTTATAGAAAATAATGTTTGAATTTTTGCTGCATACTTCCTTAAGATGGGAAATTGATATATTTGTTCATATTTTATGCGACATGGGCTGCAAAAAATATTAATGCAGGTCGCATGCTGTCCAAGGGCCACGGGTTGCCCATCCCTGCTCTGGTTGTTGCTAGTGCGAGATGTGGCATTATTCTCTCTATTCTTAGTGTGCTTGGTGCTCCCACAGCCATCTCGATGGGTGTTTGCATGCCAGCTAATCTTCTCTCTTATAGACCTATTCTTTTTCCAACCAATTCTGGGCACTTCTTAATCTTGCCTGAGCCTCAGTAGTAGTGCCACTTGGTTGATGACGAGCTCCATCTCTTGCTTCCTTTCTAACTGTTAGTACTGTCATAACTGCATAACTCTGGTTTCTCTTTCTTCATAAATAGCTCTGAGTATTGATAGCTTGCTGTCTCTATGAATTCCTATTATATTATATTACAAAACATCTTTCTCACTTTTTCTAGAGGATTTTTAATTTAATTGAACTAACGTTTTCAGCTATTTTGAATAGGCTTATTCAGGTTTAACATAATTTCAAATGTCAATTATAACATGGGATTTAAAATTTTGAGCTTTGCTCGCATTCTTATGACATCATGGTATTACAAAAATTGGGATTCTTAAACTTATACAATTTAAATGAAATATTAACCTTATTCTTTTAAGGAGTTATATCTTCAAATGGAATGCACTAGTCATTCTAAAAAACCACCAATTGGAAACTCAGAAAAAGTAAGTAAGTAAGTATAATTTTTTTTGCCATACATACAACACAAAAATAACATAACAACTAAAATTATAAACCAAAATATAGATTAACTATATGAGCCCACTCTGGGACAAGTTTACTCTTTTGTATACACTCTTGTAACTCTCTTAGTATTCCATGAATGGAAAGTGCCTTATTAACTGCCAACTTTTACAAAAAAAAAAAAAAAAAAAGACCCTGAAGTGTCATAAACTGTATATGATTTTGTAATCATTCTGCAAATAGATGTTGGGAAATTTGTGGTCACAGAAAATTTTGAGAAAATTGGATATTATATTAAACTTGTTAACTCAGAGTTGAGAGTTTTTGTCCTTTAAATTTTTACTTAACAAGATTTTACTGTAATTGTTTGTGAATGAATTGTCACTAATTTTTAAGTCAACCATTATTCTCAACTCTCAACTAAGACTCAAAAATTATAGGAACTTTTTAAAAATTTGTCCTAACTCCATAAATTCAAAATTTGACACACTAACTCAAATTTTATGAATAAAAATTAACTATTCAAATTATTTATTATTAGTTGGAAGTAATTATTCAACTTTCATATAATATTGAGGTTTTAATAGGTAGAAAATCAATATAATTTCATTGAAACATGAAATAATTTAAGCATTGCCAAAATAAAACAAAAACTTAATTACTTTTTCTAAATCATTTATGAATTTATTAATGTAAATAGATGCAGTTGAGCTTATTCATCAATTAATTTTGCAATTTTCTTTTTTAAAAAAACACTGGTATATTACAAAAGAATGAATTTTTATGTAAAGTAGTGCACAACAAATTGTTAGTGAAATGTGATATCTTCTATACTAGAATTCAATCAAAACTTTAGTTTTTACTGGAAGTAACCATGAAGTTACTGGAATCAATCATACTTTCATATTTTTCATCATACTTGATGAATCAGTTTTATTTACAAATAAATAAATAATAAAATGTATGTAAAATATTAAAGTTGGCCAATTTTCAATAATTAATTTGAATATGGATTAGATATAGATGATTTGTATATTTGTATTATCTTAACCAGAGCTGTAACTAGGCAGATGCAATAGGTGCATTCGCACAGGGCCCACTTGGAAGGAAGGCCCAAACTGTTGTTCACAAGAAATTACAGTTTTAAAACTTAAATTTTTCCTTCTTTTTATTGGCGATTACATTTTGCCTTATTTAGAGCTAGATGTCTGCTCACCAGTGTTCCCAACCGCGGCGACTTTTAGAGGAGCGTAGTGAGATAGCGGAGACCGTAGACAAATCAGCCAAAAGTAGCGACTTTTGAAATTTTGTTTATTTATTTATTTTTTGAGAAATTTAAATTTATGTTTATAGTTTTCAAATTTATAGATTTTTCTCTACTTTATAGAGCTTTCTGGTGATGACTAATATTATTACGATATACAAAACTGTATTTCTAGATTTTTCTACAGTGTGCAGAGCTAGAAATCTGTAAAGGTAACATTTTGTAAGAAAAATAAATCTGCCCGGGGATTTTTTTAATTGCTAAATAGATAACGTGGTAACTCTCGAATAAAATCTTAGTCTCGAGGTTGTAAAAGGCGTGCAGAAATTCTGACATAACTTTTTGCTTTATATTAGTACCCATATGTGTTGTATACCTCAACGGCGGTAAGCGAACTATGCGGCCTCGAAGGGGCCCCCGAGGTCTTTAATATGATACTGGAAAAAGGCTAATTTTTGCTTTCTCTATGGCTCTTCTTTATAATACATGAGTGTTGCTGATTTAAAAAAAATCAGCTGCAGATCTCGCTGTTAAATATAGCAAAGATTTAAAAAAGTACGAATTCACAAGTGAAATTGAAAGTTTTAAGTTTGAAGTAACGACTCTTATACAAAATATAGAAACTGCGTTTTCGCTTAATATTCTACAGGCTCTTCGTGATTTTGGTTTAGTTGAGTCTTACCCAAATATCAATGTCGTTCTTCGAATATTTCTAACTCTTCCCGTTTCTATTGCTTCGTGCGAGAGAAGTTTTAGCAAGTTAAAATTAATAAAAAATTTATTAAGATTAAATATCGGGCAAGAACGATTGTCCAATATTTCTATTATTTCAATAGAATACATTATCATTAAAAATATTAATTATGATCATGTAATTAATGAATTTGCTGAAATGAAAGCCAGAAAAGTTCAATTAAAATAAATCTTATTAAAAATCTATTGTAATATATTTGTTTTATTATTTTCCCAAACCAAATAAATTAAGAGGCCTTAGTGCAAATTCTTGCACAGGGCACAGGAATGGCTAGTTACGGCTCTGATCTTAACTATTAACATATGCAGATCTTAATGATTGCAATAGTGTTGTCAAACCAACACTATTGCAACTTTATAATTTTATGAAATTGCATCTATTTAAATCCACTGACTATCAATCTATTGAAGACTTTGTTTAACCATAAAGTAAACAAATACATTATTCATTTTTTTTTCTAATCATAATAATTTTGGAGTTAAAAATTCTATTGTTTGAAATGGTAAACACTAAGTTAATAATACTGCATTCAATTCTTTGAAAAGAATTCATTTTCTTCTCAAATTAAATTTTTTCTTTATTAAATATTTACATACGCTTCCATTTTTAAAGAAAATTTTTAAACAAATAATCATTGATTATTTGTTTAAAAATTTTCAAAATTGTTTGTTTAAAAATAAACAAAACTTAATTAAATAATCAAAATTAATAGTAAATTATACAATATAAGATAACAAATAAGAATAAAATCCAGATAAGCATAATAATATATAATAAAATAATTTTCTATTTATGAAAAAATTTATTTTTAAACAAATATTAATATATGTTAAAATAAAGTAAATTGTATTCAAAAAAGAGAACATGAATAATTAAGTTATTAATTTATATTAATCACTTAACCATTCATATTCTCTTTTGTGTTTCTCATATTAATGTTTCTCTGATAACGATACTGTATATTTAATTTTGTAAATGTTAAAGCTAAATTAAAAATAATACCTATTACAAATGATAATTTTGTTATTTTTAGTTAAATACAATTAAGAATTATGCACATTAAGAACAGTTTAAAAAAAAATGAGATGCCTTTTCTGAAAATTATACACAGTACATTATTGAAGAAATTATTAAATACAATTTCTATGTTCTTTTTGTTTCATTAAACTGATAAGTTTCCACTATGTTCAAATATTGAATTTGAACTTTAAACAGATATAAAAGTATCTATTTAAAACACTAATTCACTGTAATTCCTGTAAATACAATGAAGTGATGACATGCAAATGAGAAATGACATCGTATTCAAAATACAGTACTTCCATTAGTTACAATTGGATTCGAATCTGGATCTCTCGAATGGCAGAATTAAATACGATTTAGATTATAAGGTAATTGCAAAAATAATCCAACTAGTTATATGTGTAATATATGTAAATTATTTATAATTATAAAACCAATTAAAAAAATGTTTCACTATTGACTTTTGTAAATCTAACAAATACCAATTTTAATCTCAATATGAAATTTGTGTTTTTCTATCAAACATCCCATGCATTATGCTTAAAGATACCAAATTATGTATTATCTAATATAAAGTACTAGTATAGAATTTAAAACGTAAAAACAAATTTTTTAACAAAACAAAATTTTTTGAATAAAAAAACTTCAAAATTTGTAAACCAAATTTAATTAATGTCTGAATAACCAGTATAGTTTACCAAAACTTAGAGAACAATATCAAATGTGTATAGCTGTTAACTTAAAATTTATAAAAGCATTGATCCAATAACAAACACAAAATGTGTGAAAACTTGATAGTTTATATTCATGTAGACTCTGATTGATTGATCTGTTAAAGCATTAAGCATTAATGCTTAATATGTTAAAGCATTAACATATTAAGTCTATATGGCCAGTCAAATTAAGCAAGAATCTGATCTGCAATGATATCAATCAGTGTGAATGAAGAATGGGAAACAATGCTCCCATCCATTTTATCTAAAAAATTTTGAGACCTAAAGTAGATCAAATCCTGCTTCCTATAGAGGTGGTTTTTATTATTCATATATTATGATTTTAAAAAAATATATACTATTTTCACTCTTTCAGCTCTATGGACACTAAAAAGGCCTTTTTTAGCAAGCCCATTACTGGTTCAGCCAGACCCACAACAGGAGAACTAGATAATTTTGTTGACATACAGTAACAAAATGCATTTTACTAAGATATATTTCTTCCTTGAAATTGCAATATAAACAAATTTTTTGCTTCAGTCTAAAATAAAAATTGATAGTTCAGTTTTAGCCACACTAGAACAAAATCAACTCTGTCATTTATTTGACAGTATATTTTTGTCACACAACAATATATGTTTCATGATAAAACCAAAATTATTAAATTATTTTGTTCAAATGAATCAACCTATCATCTTTTATTAACAACATTTATTCAACTAACTTTTGAAGAAATGAGAACTTTTGAATTTATGTATGTAGACTGAACAAGTTATTTTTAAAATATTTTCAATTAGAAAGCATCTATCTGTTTTCTGAAAACCATTTCTAATAATATAATGCAGGCAATTTCATTGAAACTTAGAATTTGTCTTTCATATTAATCTTAGTAATATCAATTTAATAGTCATGAAAGAGAATGTAAGATATTCAAAATTACATTATCATTACTTCAAAATGACTAATTTTATGGTAACATGATACTATTTTATGATTTTGTATTGTAAACGACATTGTTATCAATGAATTATGTGACTTTCAACCTATCGATCTCAAACTTGAGTGTTTGTTTGAAATACTTCTGTTTAACGCCATACTCGATTTAGTGTCAATTTCAAAGACGAATACATTGAAATTAAATCTGTATATAAGTATTCTCGTATATGTATGTATGTATGTATGTATGTATATATATATATATATTTGCCACATTTTTGAAATACAGTGAGTGATCGGTTAACGAACAAATCGGATAACGAACACTTTCGCGAAAGATTTTTACGATCAGACAACGAACACATGTTCGGTTAACGAACACTTGACTGAACAAACACAAAAAGAAGAGACGTAAAATAACGAATACCGATTGGTCTTCCTTTGTCTTCAGGCAACAATTCAAAACTTTTCGGAGCGCGGGAGACGTCGACATCGACGTTCTACCCAGTATATACTGATAGGATAGTATTCTCCCGAACTTTGAAACTCTCCCTTGTAATTCCAGCTTTTTATATTTCTGACAGAAACAATTCTTTTACATTTTCTTATGAAAATGCGGATTTATGCCGATATCTGCTATTAAAGATCTTTTAAAGAAGTGGGAGGACGTTGTTCTGACAGAACAACGGTCTTAAAATGGCATCCAAACCAGGTTGAGGTTAATAGGCCTAGGGTTCTCTACAATTACAATGCTATTAATTACTTCTGAAAAATCATAAAGAAGACAGAAAAGCAATCGACATTGGACAGATTCTTTAATTAATTAATTAACCCCCACAAACGGAAAAAACATGACTAATAAAAATGCAAGACCGTGTATATATGTATTTTTATTATTACATATAAATAAACGTAATAAGAAAGTATAGTCTATATTTTTTATTTTTTGGAGGTCTCCAGAACGAATTAATCAAATTCCCATAGAAACCTATGGTAAATCGATAATCGGTTAACGAACAATTCGGATAACGAACAAAGTCTTGGAACGGATTATGTTCGTTAACCGATCACCCACTGTATATTTTGCAGTCATTGCAGACATCACATTCTACAACAATTTTCGCAATTATTTTAAGAAATTTAAATGTGTAATAATTAATATTGATGTAATATAAATTTTTGTATTCATACATCATTTTCAGTTTAGATTTATAGCTCTTAACTAATCAAATCAGAGCAAATAAAGTGTGATCTAGTCTTCACTCGGGAATAGCTTACAGCTTACATAAATATTAGTTCATGGATTGAATATTAAACTATCAATAACTGAGAATCAAAATCAGAACACTTTTCTCTTTAATCTCTTATTTTTATCTCAAAAATATCGAAGAGTAAGATTTAAGAGCTCAAATAAATACGACTGCGAAGTAACTCGAGTTGATTTGTGACTATTCTGAATTTATTTCGTTTACAGATGCTTGAGTTCAATCCATTTTAAGAACTAATAATTTTCAAGAGAATAAATTAATAATATTTTATATTGCGCTTTCGTAGAAAGCAGAACTAAGAAATTTGTAAAATCTTTTTTTTTTTATTTCCATATAAATCTCACTACAATCTTCATAATTAAAAAAAAATTAGTTTTTTATTTTTATTTTTACGCTTGTTAAATATATTTATATACTTTTTAACAAATAATTATCTAGTTTGATACTATAAAAGGCTGTGCACGTTTACATTTGAAAAAAAAAAATAATAATAATAAATACGATTTTAATAAATATCTTAAAAATAGTCTTTCATACGAAAATACGGACGATTACAATTTTAACTGAGGATAATTGATGATGACTCACTAAAAATTATGTGTAAAGACCGAAAACGATTATTATCCGATTACGTAGGGTGACCCTGTGAAGTTTGAACAGTCATTAAATGAACGCTTGTTAATAACATATTCACTAAATAAACACTTTTAAAAGTCCGAAACGTAACTAAATGCAATTTGGAATGAATTGCATAGCTAACTTACAATGTAAATTTATACTGTATATTCTTTCAAGTAATCATTATTATCGACGATAAAAGAAAAAGAAAAAAAAAAACGTTTCACAAGAATTTTTGTTCGTCATTAAATTTGAAAATACTCCAATAATGATTTTAAAATTTAGTTTTTAAAAAGAACAATAAGTTACTATATTTCTGCTCATTAGTAGCGTATAGTACTGCACATAGAAAAAAAGAATACGGTTTCGTTTTAAAATATTTAATGTTTAAATTTAGTTATTTATTTTATTCAAATGTATCAAAATAAATGTTTAAGAAATTTGATAATATATTAACTTTGTTTTCTCTATCTTCCATGTTACAAATTTAAAATAATAATTATTTTAAAAATATATTAGATTTATTGTTTAATATTTTTCAAGAACACTATATAAGATTTACGATCATTATTCTAACGAATGAAGCTATTTGCTCTCTTGGAAAAGAATTTATCTGTTTATGTAGTTTTAAAATAATATGAAAAGATTTTAAGTGTTCAATCACTTTTCTGTAAAATATTGTAATGAAATAAACAAATATTTTATATTATTATTTTTAAAAAAATAAAATAAATAACGAAAGCATTAATAAAACAAAGTGATTTCCAAATAAAAATATATTTTCGTTATTATTCGTCGAAATTTAATACATAAATATTCGCGAAAATTCCATTCCACTAAATTATATACATTTAAAGTTTCAACACAACTTTAATATACGTATATTAGCACTGTATATTCGTAATATAATTTAAATTTTATCCAAAGTATGAGATATTAATTGTAAATAATTNTTACGATGACTAAATAATTTTAAAGTTTTACAAGTTAGTCAAATAAAAGATTAACTCACTTGTAAAAGTTATTATTATTCAATAAAACATTATTATTAATTTATCAAATTTTAATTAAATAAATGAATACAAATTGGATAAAATGTAACAAAACAAATACTTAATTATTCATTCAATTACATATTTTTACCAGATAGAAGAATTAAGCAATAAAGTTTTACTTCTTAACAATTCTTTTTTTTTTTATATAAATTACAAATGCTGTAAATTAGACGCAGTATTCTCATTATCATTATACAAATTTTCATAAATATTTGTATAATTACAGTTAAGAATACAACGCAGTATTTTTAATGAATTGAAATAATAGCGAAGGTGAATTTTTGCTACTCATGAAACTTATTGCATATCACAGCTTTCTCAATCTATTTTTCTAAGAGTAATATTCAAATGAAAATGTATTTCTAAACAGTGGCGCATTTAGAATAATGGCATCCCTAGGCCCATAATATGCAGGCGCCCTCAAACTAATAGTGCTACTTTTCACTTAATTCTATTTTACAATATTAATTCGGCAATAATTGTATTTTTATAGACTTTTAAATATGGAAAGAGCAAAGGATAGTACTATCGAAAACATGTCATTAATTCTATTACTCTTTTCATGTAAAATATATTCACTTATTAATACTATGTCTTATTTTATATACTTACCTACTTAAGCTTTAATTTTCACTAATTCCTTTATGAGTTGTATACCGGTACGTAAAATTATTTTATTTTTATTTTGAATTTTTGCTTCTCTAGGTGCCTAATGAGAAATCCGCCACTGGTTCTAAATAACAGCGAGAAAATTACATTTTGGGTGGATAGGAATTTCTTGCTTTGACGTATTTTAGTCGAATACTGCTCTAAAAACCCACTTAAATATAGGCGAGACAAGCTTATAATGTCATCATACTCTGTCTGCATACAATTTTGTCGAATGATCCCCTCTGTTTCGTAATCCAATTTTTAATAAATGGAAAAACAAAACGTTTATAGTGTCATTTATACTTTAATGAGCCACAATTTTCTATTTCTTTAATATATTTTATATTTTAAAACAAAATATAAAATTTAATTTTTTCTCCTTGAATAGTAAAACTGAATTATTTCATATTCAGTTTTTTGTGTTATTTGATAACATCTTTTCGAGTAATTTAAAATTTAATTACAACTTTATCACTAAAAATAAAAATTGAATAACCAGAATCTCAGATCTCTATATTTTTATTTATTGTGAAATATTTTAATGCTTCAGAATTCGAAATTTAATTTAAACTTAATTTTATATAATGTAAGAATATTATAAAATTTTAAAATACAGTATATTTAAAATCTAATTTATTTTAATAGCTCTGTATAAATTATCTCATATCTAACAAGTAAGACGAATTTATATATTTTATAGAATAAACAGATTTGGGAATTTAATCAGTAATTCGACTACGTATAAAAAAACATATAAGAAATTAATATAATGTATTGCATCTCTTTGGATAATAATGATTATCAAAAAGCAATTTAGCTATATAAATTCGAGCTATTAATTTAATAGCTATTCTGTGTCTATAGAATATATATGCACTAGCTGAAACATACAATCATAAAAGAATAGATACAAAAATAACATATTGAATTAATATAGTTATTTGCACTAATGTATTTAAATATTCGACGGCATTTTAAAATGTTCTCAAAAATATTAATAGAAATACTAATAATTGTTATTTTATTATAATTTTTTAAAAGTTATTCAAATGGAATAATTTTTTCACTGAAACGAATTGTATTGGACCATCAACAGAAAGAAAGAGATTCGATGAAAAAATTATCTATAAAGCATTACGAAATTCTCAATAAATAACATTGAATGATGCTACAAGTATGATGTCATCTGTTGTTTCATTTGATGATAACAAGAACCAATACAATAAAAAATATATTATAGGATCTTCCATTATAATTCTTAATATATTTTTAAACCTATTAGAAATTTCTTACTCTTTTTTTTATTAAAAATAATAAATTTCATAATGAATATTCCTAAATTGCAATTTACAAATACATTTCTCATTAAATAATAATTTTAATATATTTTTAAAAATAAAAAAAAATACTTATTGGTCATGTTTTTCAAGACTGGAGTTGGGGAATGATGGGGTGACCTCACCCCTACCATATACATCGTTACAATGCATTTACACATTTGATTGTTTATAAGGTTTTGTGTAGGGAGGATGGTGGATGAGGAGGTGAGCTAATCCCTAAAACATCATTAAAGTGCATTGTCATCGGACTTAGGTACATCCTCAAAGTTTCAGCCTATCTTAATTAGAAGTGGATGGATGAAATTTGAGTCGTAAGATTTGAGAATGATATAAAGCATGTTAAATGAAAGTGTTTTAAAAAGTCCATTTTATATAATACATTTTATTTTATATTTTTCAAAATGACTTTAATGTACAATACCTTTAAGAATTTACTTTTTTAACGTCGTTTTAAACCGTTCTGTTATATAATATTTTCTGAAAACAAAATTCTTCCAATTAAGCTAATTTAGAAATTCTATATTATAACTTTGATTAAATTATATATAATCAAAATTATAATGCAGGATTCTTCACAGCAGAAAAAAACGCCTTACTGATGAATGTACAGTACAGTACAAATAGATAAATTAATAAAAAAAAATCATTTAAAACTTAAATCTAAAGCACACAATTATTTATTATTTTCAACATTTTTGAAATTTATACAGCGTAAAGTTTAAATATTAATAAAACTTTAATAATTGCATATTCAGATAAATTTACTATAATTTTTATAGTGAATGTGCAAAAGTACATAATCGAATTCAATCTATTTTTACGGAATATTCTACTTTTAGACTTCTGAAGCTTATACATTAATTGTTGATTTTTAAATTATTATTAATGGTTTAATTAGGTTAACGAAAAAAAAAAAAAAACAATTCCCTTATGGAAAAGATAGCAGTTTATTTATAAATGAAATTGAAATACATTCATTAAACGCATTAAAATAACGTATCTTAAATGATTAATTTTTGTAGCGTAACGAGCATTAATATTTACGATGACTAAATAATTTTAAAGTTTTACAAGTTAGTTAAAAGAAGGACATACATCTCTTATTTCTGAATGATCTCCAAGAACGAATTGTTAATGATGATGAATATCGATGACCAATTAAAAAAAAATAATAAATAAACGATTTATTGTTGGATTCGAATCTAGATCTTGCAATATTTTTAATGGATATTTGAAATCAGAGCGTTACTTGTAAGCGTTATTTTTCAGCCATGTTGGGTGAGTCTTGATGACTGTCATGGATTATAGACTCATTTTGAGTCTATAATCCATGCGTGTCATCATTCAGAAAAATACAATAAAACCCAAAAGATAATGTATATTTTATTACATTATTTAAATATATTTTTCATTTTGCCATAAACGTATTTTATCTGAAACTGTAACTTAAAAAAAATCTATTCTTATTATCTCGTATTTTTTAAAATGGATACGCGTTTTGAATATCAAGCATCATGTTTACATAGAATATGATAAATAAATGAGATAAAATATTATATTAATTGGAGCATAAAGTTCTGAATGACTGATTTTTATCTTATATCTAAATAAAATGATAATTATTTTATCATTATTCAATATATATATACATTATTGAGAAAACAAAATTATTATGAGAAAACTATTACCCATAAATTTAGATACAACATAGGCAAGTATTATTGAAATGTATTTAAAATGTAAGAAATTTTTTCTTTGCGTTTATATAGTTGTAAACTTTGTTTTATGACATTTTTCTATTTTTCTCTCTATTTAATATTCAAGAGAAAATAACTAAAAATCCACACTTATGTATTAATATTTATGTTTTTATTAAATTCATATTAACAGATTCTAATTTCTAAAATCTTTTTTCTGAAATAATCGCGTCAAAGATATATTAAAAATAAAAATTCTACGCTAACAAATTCAAAACGTGAAAAACTATCTTAATAAATTCATTTAATTAAGAATACTACAGGATATCAATTTTTCTTTTGGTAATTTTGAAAGTAAATTTTAAAATAATCACTTTTAGTTGATAAGTAATAAATGAAGTTATAAATCTTATAATACTTTCAAATATATTTGGAAAATGTTTTATACTTTTAAAGAAGATTACATTCTATTAATATTCCTGATATAAGTATTGTTGACACCTGACAAATTCACTCTGTACCTAACCAGTCAAGCATATGTCTGACTAATATTTTTACACTATTGAAGCTAATGTTATTAAATTAATAAGTATGCATTATATATGCGATTTCATTGACTAAAACTCGTAAATTTTGCATATAAAAAGCTGAGAAAAGATCAAGAGCATGCTCAAAAGGTTGTTTGGATGACTTAAGTTTTGAAGAAAGAAAGAGACACTAAGTTTATTAATCGTTTAGGCATTGTTGGCGGATATATATACAGAAAATAATATTTATTCTCATATAATTAACCTTTAAAATTCGATTGCATTCGTGAGAGATCAAAATATAATTTGTTTTTATTATAATTATTATTTAATGAACACAAACTAAAAAATATTTAATAAAAATTAATTTTTAAACAATTTCAATATATACTATGCATAAATTTATGGAATTATGCAATAAAATTTCGCAAGAAATTTTAATATGAATTTAATATGAATAAACTGATAAATCAGTTACATAAAATCTCGAAGTAAATCGTGATTAACCAGCGATCTATTTCTTGTATTGAGTTTTGCAATACACAAGTCATATTAAATTTTGTTAAAATCCAACTAGAATCAATTTTTATTCTTATCCAAAAGAAAATTAGTTATATAAATAGAAGCGGTAAATATTTCTTTGGAATAAAAATCATACTTCTTATTTAAAATTTATTATACTTCTACAGCAAGTACTGTATAACTTTACATTAATATATTAACAGATTAAATAATTAATATAAATAAATTAGATACTGAAAATATTCTTTAATAGCTTCAATATTTATAGATTTTTAATATTATATTAAGCATGGGAATATACATTTTTTATATTAAAACATATGAAGTCTGGATTTATATTTTGTGTTAGTATGTTGTAATGCTGTCGGTGAAAACTAAGAGCTTTGTAAGGCTTATAATACATTTAATTTCAGCAAAAAATTTCTTAAGAGACAATATATTATTGAGGACATTCATCAATCTATTGTATTAATATAAAAATATTTAAACTATTAAATTAACCGTATCATTTTATTTACTTATGAGGCATGAAAATAGAAACTTAGTACCAGATTTAGTAGAAATATATTTTTCTTCTACGTAATTAAAAACACAGAATCATCGTGTGTTTACAATTTATTCCTTCAAATTAATGTTGTGTAAGAAACATAAAATTCCATTACAATTTTATTATCTTCTGTTTATAAGTATTCATACATTAACAAACAAGTAAGAATCTAATTTAAAATTAGAGAAATACGTTCTTATAAAAAAGTTAATTTAAAATTTCAACTAAATAATATACAGGTAATCCCCGTATAACACGGCACTTCTTTAGCACGGATTCATTCTAACACGATTCGGAAATTGGGTAAAACCCTCGTATAACATGAAATGTAATAAAGGGTGCGTTATTTTATACTTCCGCATAACTCCGCGCGAGCATTTTAATCGTTTTCGTGGCTACTTTGAATGCTCTTTCAACTATTTGTTGAAAAATTTAATCCATTTAATGGTTATATTTTACAATTGGGACCCTTCTTTTGACTCTAAAAGCTCATTTTAGAATTATAGATTCCTCCATCACGATACTATCGATAGTGCGGGCGCCGCCATCTTTCTTTCACCGTAGTTCCTAAATGCCTATAAACAGCAGCGCACTCCCGTTGCAGAGCGACCGCTATTTACGAACGCACCCAAAACCTGTTACCAGTTGATGATGCTCATGCTGAGATCATCATATAGGATGAATCCTCTGGTAAAATATTTACTTAAATAACAAATAAGTATTTTACCTATGAAAAAAAAAAGAATAATAAATCCGATTTAAATAAGGATTTAATTAACAGCATGTTTTTTAATTTTTAGAACCTAGCTCCCCTTTTCGCACTAGTTCTTTGTTTCGTATAACACGAATTCGCATAACACGGAAATTTTTTGGAACGTAACTCCCGTGTTATACGGGGTTACCTGTACTCGAACTTTCATTGTCTAGTATCGGAGCCATGTTAACAAATAATTAGCTAAGAAAAAAATATATTCACTATAACTAAAACACGGATTAGCATACAAAGAATAATTTCCCCCACAAATAGTAATTTTTACAACGGTCTAAAACAGGAAACTAAAGTTATTAAAACTTTTATATATTAGAGAGTTCTACTCTCTGTTTCCATAACAGCTATCATAGAGAAAAATTATATTAAAAAATGTTTAAATTAAATTCTCTAATTATAATACAATTTTATGAAAGTTTATTCCAATTCTTAAAAAATGTAATTAAAATTTATTATTTTTTAAATTATATTATAATTTTTAACAAAAATATTAATAATACAAAGAGAATAAATCATTATTAAAATATTTAATTTACATCCACGTTGCATTATTGCTTTTTAAAAATTTTATTGCTCTAAAAGTAACACACTTCTCCCTAGTAATAAATTTCATTATCCCGCTACTTTTGATTATGCAGGTGCATTTTCATTTTACTAAAAGGAATTAATATTCTTTTATCAATAACCCAATGTAGCAGAGATAAATGAAGGAAGTGGTATTTTTTTCTTCTTCTTATTCTTTCAATATCTCTTTCCAATATCACATTTTAAAAATATATTATAATAGATATTAAAAAAATATTAACTACAGTTTCAGAATATTACGAACACAAAAAGAAATACAGTAAATATATAAAATTTATATAAACAAGGAAAAATTGAAATTTTTATGGTTAAAATGTTATTTTAATAGAAATTATTCTTAGGGTTTTCCATTAAGTGCATATTAACGTGTCCTGAATATAATTTAAAATTAATTTTAAATGATTCAAAACGCTACGTTAAATAAATAAATAAGTAAAAGAAAAAATAGTACAAATTTTGTTTTCAAACGGATTAATTTTATCCTTTATAATCCTTTATTAATATAGCATAAAGGAAAATTAATAGATATTTTATAATATTTATTAAATGTTTTATTAATAATATGTTAAAAGTCCTTAGGATTCTCTTAAACACGCGATCATTCTCTTTCATGAATTTGTTGATAACTTTACAAAAAGAACATTTTCAAGAATGAAACAAATACATTTTTCAATGTCCCTTTTAAATTTATCCATAGAGAACATATTGNATTATTAAAATATTTAATTTACATCCACGTTGCATTATTGCTTTTTAAAAATTTTATTGCTCTAAAAGTAACACACTTCTCCCTAGTAATAAATTTCATTATCCCGCTACTTTTGATTATGCAGGTGCATTTTCATTTTACTAAAAGGAATTAATATTCTTTTATCAATAACCCAATGTAGCAGAGATAAATGAAGGAAGTGGTATTTTTTTCTTCTTCTTATTCTTTCAATATCTCTTTCCAATATCACATTTTAAAAATATATTATAATAGATATTCTCGAAGTAAATCGTGATTAACCAGCGATCTATTTCTTGTATTGAGTTTTGCAATACACAAGTCATATTAAATTTTGTTAAAATCCAACTAGAATCAATTTTTATTCTTATCCAAAAGAAAATTAGTTATATAAATAGAAGCGGTAAATATTTCTTTGGAATAAAAATCATACTTCTTATTTAAAATTTATTATACTTCTACAGCAAGTACTGTATAACTTTACATTAATATATTAACAGATTAAATAATTAATATAAATAAATTAGATACTGAAAATATTCTTTAATAGCTTCAATANTTATTAAATGTTTTATTAATGATATGTTAAAAGTCCTTAGGATTCTCTTAAACACGCGATCATTCTCTTTCATGAATTTGTTGATAACTTTACAAAAAGAACATTTTCAAGAATGAAACAAATACATTTTTCAATGTCCCTTTTAAATTTATCCATAGAGAACATATTGTAATTTCACAAATAAAAAACATTTTGAAAAACAATAAAGAAGGTTTTAGAAAATGTAAATATGTTATGAATAATGTTATTTTGCAAAAACTCTGCCACTAAAAGGTTAATGGGTTATACGATAAATGCATAATCCCACATAATCCTAACCTTTTAACGGAAAGTTTCACTTTTTTATATAAAAAATTACTTGTGTAAAGAGATAAGACTCACTCGAGTATAAAAGAACTTTATGATTTTTACGGAATTAAATTGAATGAGGAGTAGAAACAAAATTAATGCTATTGAAACTAATTAAAATAAATTTAACTAAAACATAAGTTCTTGCAAACAATGCATGATATAAATAAACAATAATCTGTCATATTTTAATAACTTATAAATTTTAAATGTAAATGAGAAACGATAAACTTAAAGCTTCTTAGAACTAAAGACGTCATAAAGAAATCATAGTTATAATTAATTTTATATAAAAAAAAATCACGCTTTAATATAATTTTTTCCATAGTTTATTCTAAATATTACATAGCATACAAAGCTAATATCAGCAATATTCGCCGGATACAATCTCTTATTTTTGTCACCACAAAAAAGGGGGGTTTGTTTATTACCATAACAAATTTGTTTATTTACCTACAAATCCCCTTTTTGGTGGCTACAAACATGAAAAATTACATAGCATGTTCTATTTCTAATGTAGATGCGATACTGATGGAAAGTAAATGACGGCGAATTTTATCTGGACATTAAAATAAAATCTATTTGAAATAAATTAAATTAATGAGAATATTTTTTAAAAATTACAAAAAGAAATAATAGAATGAGAACTATTTTAAAGTGAATGAATGTGCAACAGAAGATATAAACGAAAAATAATAATAATTTCCATTTTACAATACTAGATTATTTTAAAATCGATAGATTCTATCTAATAAATATGGCAGATTTTTGATGAATTAAAACCGTACGCATTCTTTAATTATCGAGGATATAATAAAGGATACAATAATTGGTGGTAGGCACATCATCCAACAATCTAATCAAATCTTGTTCGGGGCACTTCAAAATGTATATATCAATCAAAAACTCGTTATCGACTTTTTCTATAAGGATAATACTTTTCTCATACATATTGAATATTACACCAAAAATAAAAATTATAAGATTTTATCATAACTTTTTGAAAAATTCCATACTTTCATTAAAAAATTAAAAAATTTTTTTCTATGTCAGTTCTCCTTTACTTTTAAAAATACAGTATTTTAAACACATTATTTGTTTAAAAAAATTTTGAACTAGCGGATTTATTTTGTAAATTCTGTAAATTTCCTAAATAATTTAACCATTCTCAGAGGCAGATTTTGCCTGAATGCTAAGCAATCGTTTAAAACCTCGATTCCTCATTCTATAAGCTTACAATTATTTGTTTCGTGAAATGTTAAATAATTGTAAGCAATAAGTAGTAATTTTCTAATTAAACAAAAAATTATATATTTGTTTCCCGTATTTTATTTGTTATTTACAACATTATGCACAAAATAGAAAAAAAAATAACAGTTTATCTCTTTAAACTAGTAGAAAATGTAACTGTAAATAGTTTAAAAAACTAAAGCATTTACTATAGCAATGTTTACAATTTACAATTGTAAATTATTAACTTTCACTCACTTAAATATATTATGAAATGTTTTGATTACAATATTGTTTTATTCAATTTTATTCGAAATAATATCATTAAGTTTTTAAAATCTTCCACTTAGAGCTTAAAGATCTCTAAATTCCGCCAATACTAATTCCAGTAACCATTGAAATTTGTAAGAATACCTGCAATTCGAATTCATTAATGTGATTAATTATGTAAGTCCAAAGCTTGTAATACGTAGAAGTGACTATTCAAAATGAAAAAAAAAAGTTTAATTAGGCCCCTATATCTTTTAAAATCGATTACATCTTATCAATAAGTAGGAAAACAGTAAACATTTTAATAACACTGGTGCTCATAATTAATAACAGGAACTTCAGAAAACACAACTTCGCATTAAAGTGAGTATTTTTATTAAGCAAAATTGTTGATAGCCGTGTTCATTTCATTTAAAAACAATATTTTAACGACGATTTGAAGGTATTTCCTCAGTTTTACAATGAAAAGTTTAAAAATAACGTCAAATTGACGTAAAAATGTGCACTGGCTCAACCAAGTGAACAGGACTGATATTAATTAGAAAAACGAAGAAATAAAAACAAATATTTCCAAGCTAAATCAACAGAGCTCGAAGCTTAACGTAAAATTGTGGGATTTAATACTTATTCTTACATCCATATTTCTATCAATAGTAAAGTTTCGAACCACAAGTTACTTCACTTACAATAACATGTTTGCGTCAAAAAAGTGACAAGTATATATCAATTTTACTGCAGTTCCTAGTGCTCTTTTTTTTATGTCGATCTTAAATAGTAGCAATATAGAAAGTTTTAAAATCTTTTATGACTACTTCACTACCATATTACCGAACTTTATTGAAGTAAAAATGAGAAAATTTGAGGTTTTAAGTTGGTTATTAAAGTTTCCTTTCATTATACATATATAACTTTAAATCACAACTTCTAATCCTTGCAAACTTAGCGAAGGAGTTTTAAAACTTTAGCGAAGCATGGAAATGAACATGAATAAATATGTATTGTGGAGTTTTTAACATTAATTATTAAGTATAGAGATTGTTTAAAATGGAAAATAAAGCCACTCTCGACGTTCACTGTGTTTCAAATGTCACAACAAATGTCCATATTTATCTAAAGTATTATAAAACTGTGTAAATAATAATAATAATAATAATGTATTTTCTATCAGTTGACAGAAAATAACGGATTTTTTATTAGATCCAATAAACTTTTTAAAAATAAATATGAATCTAATACAAATGAAATAGTTTCCAATCTGTAATTTATGAGATGACGTACTAGTATAATAAATGAAAAACTGTAATGGATAAAAATATTCATGGCATAAAGCCGATAAACGTAATAAGAATTGTTAATTAAAGTTGATTTATTACTAATTAAATAATTTTTAGGCATGATTTACGGTCTGTGGCTTCAGAATATTGAATTTAATCACATTGAAATTTCTTGCAAGAAACACACACACGATGAACTACAGTTTTTAAGCGGTATTTCGTGTTATTTTAATGAAAATGAAGAAATTATTATTGTTATCATTTTTATAATACTTATTAAAAATTATATTATTGAATCTACATTTATTATTATAAAATATACCCTGGATAGCATTATATTTTTTTTCTATCTGGCTTCTAATTCATATAAAAAAATCTTAGATGATAGAAATTTAGTAAAAATAACAAAACTGCAGCTTACTACGGATCTATATCGTAAAAAAATTCTTGAAATATAAGAAGTGAGGGGAAAAAGAAGAGAAAAATATCTCGATCCCCGAGGAAACATCTTATCATAGGACCTATCCAAATAGTTTACCAACTTCAACAGAATAAGCCACATCTAAACTTCTTTGGCGAGAAACAAGTCTTTCTGAATAAACTTTCACTTTGGGAATACATTTTATGTCTACCTCTTCTACAACAAAAGATAAACTCCTAAATGGGCACATAAATTCATATTTATATATTTTAAATGTCAAAATAAACTTTTACTAATAAATCATACTTGCCAAATTTATAAATGTTATACTAAATAATTTTTTTAATTAAATTTTTATTTCATATGGGAATTTCTTATATAAGATCTTGTCTATTTAATTTGACGTAAGAAATAAACTTAAATTCAAATTATTCCGTTTTTCTTTTTATATTTTAAATATATTAAAAACAAAATAGTAATCGCGTTTTCCTATATATTAAAAATNAGACTCAAAATGTATATATTATGATGATAAATTATTTTAGCAGTAACTATATTATATAACCTTGAAAAAAACGTATTGATCAGTAGATTCCTTTTAAATATGTTACGACCACAAAAGATAACTAAATCTTATTTTATGGCAGAAACATTAAAACTTTAGATATTTCATCACAAAATCTGATAAGAACTTAATTTGCATATCGCAGCTGCAAAAGCATCAATGATCATAAAGGAAGATTCCCAACTCGACACTTCAAATCCTGTTTGTATACCATTAAACATTTTGACATTTTCAATAGAAAATAGGATTACCCATGTTTACAACTTAAATATTAAAATATTCTAAATATGCTAAACGGACACTGAACGATAAAATATGAGTTTTAAGTATAGCTTAATGTAACAAAGAATGATAACAAAAGCATATAATCGAAGTTTTAAAAATATTTTCGAAGAATTAAAGCTGATATTAATAGTTTTTAATGGGTATAATTTATTTAAATGTATTAATTTCAGATATAGCTACATTTTAAAAACTATTAGGATTACATTTTTGAATATATTCTATGTTTTCTTATTGTAATGAAATTTTAAAATAAATGTTTATTGAAGAAGTAAAATTTTGGTAATACAGAAATAGATAATACCGTATAAAGAAATAAGATATAAATTTTATGTATAACGACTTACATTTCGCCAGACTCTACCCGTCAAATATTCTGATACTTGTTTGTGTCAGTCGATCTATATTTTTATGTCGGTAGTTTGGCGCGGGCAACTTATTTACATGCTGGTTACGTTGTTTGTCAATTCTCACTTCTTCCGCCTCAAGACATCACCTACGAGGATAAAATACTGGTATCGAACTCTGTCCGATATAGTTTTTATGCGAAGCACGTTGATAATCTCTGAGGCGTACTGATTTGAAACTGTGACCGCAGATCATCACAGCTATGACTTAATATCAAGAATAAAAATGAATAGTAAATTAAGTTTTTCTAGATTATCTACAGCTTTTTGTAACTACTTGGAATCAAATGCTTTTATTTATTTTTCTGTTAGTTTCTTTACTCGAACGTAATTTTTACTTTGTCGTAGTCTAATATTAAAAAAAAGTTTATATATAATTATTACTTAAATAAATTTTATTTTATTATTATTTCGAACAGCATTGAAGATTATTAATTAATAATAACTATAATATTTCTCTAAATGTAACTTATGGCTTGTGATGACGATTTTAAAAAATTTCCAAGATTTTTTTTATATTTTTCATGTTTTTTTAAAATTGCAACAAATTGATTTGATCATATTTTATATGACATTTATTAATTTTTATCGAACAACGTAATTCTATCGTATGTTCATTTTCCTTCTTAATTTTTGTAATTTTAATTAATTGTCAATAGTATAATATAACGTTATAAATAGAGATTAATATAGAGAAATAATATAATAATAAAGTTTAATTTTTTATATATTAAATACTCTAAAAAACTAAAGAATTTTTTTATTTAAGAAAATGCATTAATGAATACGTTTCAAGTCGAGAAAGCAAAGGAAACAGATCAAAAATCGCGCTTTTTCACTCCTCCATAGATCGCTTACTTTTTGCACTCAACTTGTAAAAACGTATAATAAATTGATAGTAGAAGACTACCGTAAGCTGTAATGAGTGTCTATATTTATTAGAAATACTTTGTAGTAAGTACACTGCATGCCACAAAAATGTTCTTTTTACTTTAGTTGAAAACGTACGATTTTCGACTTGTTCCTGATTTGAAACTGGTGCTATAGTGTTCGTCTCGTCATAAGCTTTAAGTTAATATATAATTTGAACGTTCTCTGGAGTAACTGGAAATTGCCCCAAACTTAACATTGTCCTTTTTAAATTTATTGTCCACGAATAAATTTATAGTGTAAAGACTTAAAAAATATAATAGAAAAAGGAAACTATGAGTGGTGATAATCGACTATTAATAACAAACATAAAAAAGTTTCGTCAAAACCAAACGGTTTTGACGAAACTTTTTTATGTTTGTTATTAATTTCTGAATGCTTGGTTTTGACGAAATTCAGAAATTACCGTGTCTTTATACATGACCTTCATAAAATACAGAAAAATATGCTTGGAAACCAATACAAAAAACAATTGTTAGCATATAAAGTTTTTGTGTTGATAAACTTTCATACGTATATCCTTTGTGATGCTAAATACATTTAACTGATATTAAATTTCTTGCAAGCTTTCTCCAACATCTCTGTAGAGACAGAAGTAATAGTGTGTGTAATCCTCCTCTTCAACGCCTCAATATCAGATACAGCACACATATTGAATAGACTATCTTTGACAAAATCTCATTGGCTGTTTTCTATGTTTTTCTATGTTCGACGATAGCAGCGACCAATATATCTGACCGCCACGTCCAATCCATCTGTCGGAAAATGTGGCATTGAGGAAGTTTAACCTCCTCCAATTTAGTGATGTGCCATTTTGTTGGACGGTCACTCAACTTGTTCAGTTGAAGTGTTATAAAAAGTTCCAACATGTCTAGCTGTTATTGTTAATTCTGAAAAGAAGGAAAATGGGAGTGGAAAAAGGAAACACAAAAAAAACGGATAAAAAAATTAAATGTTCCTTTATCCTTTAGTGCAAAACCGAACATTATACTTAAACAGATTTTGAAATAGAAAATTTTATAATAAGAAAATACTTTATGCCCACTCTGTATAATGACTTTTTTCAAATACATAGACATTTTGGCAAGAAGAACTACTCCAAAGTGCAGAAAAGTTGCCACATAATAACTGTACACCTAATGTTACAATAAGATCCGGTGCATTATAATCCGTAGCAGTGATTCTCAACCTATTTTAGACAAGGAATCCCAAACCTATTGAAGAACGCTACCTTTTAAAGTTGAGCTACAAACTTCTCGTATCTTAACCAAATGAATCAAAAATAGAATAAAACATCACTAATTATTTGTCTTAAAAAGTGCTGGGGTAAAGCAGCGATGAATTGTCAACAATCCGAGCAACGTTATGAGCAGCAGCCTTTCACGAATCCACAGATGCGATTTTTATCAATGAATTGATAACATGGACATTGAATACGTTTGATAGCAATTTATGATGAATTTAGTCTGATCTAAAGTCAAAATGTTCTAGATGTAGAAATCATATTTTTTAAAAGATACAAGAATTTATTGTTTTATAAGTAGATGGCACTGCATTTAAAGAGGACAACAGATATTTGTTTTTCTTTAACATCTGTTGCATGGAAAAAGATAAGAATACAAAAAAATCGTACATTAGAAATTCTCATTAAAATAATGACTTAATTGAAATTAATATATTCCAATAAAAGTACAAAACTATAAGGTCTGCGTTGCATTTTCACCAATAAAATATGGACAAAACGAAAAATGAACTAATGCAGATAACGAGTATAACGAACGAAAAACATTTATTACAGAATAAATTCTTCAATTTTGATAACATAAAATATAAAATAATTTCCAACTAATTAGAAATAATCTAATTTGCGCAGAATGGTATGATGATCTTGGCTAACGTACTAACAGTTTAATTATTTTCCTTCTACTACAGAATTAAATTGTAAATTTTTTAAATTTTTAGCTTTTGACATCTTGAACATTCTCCGATTATATGATCCCGATCTGTTACATTACTTAGGTTTTAAGCAACTACAAATATTGTCTAGCAATTAATTTTAATTAAAAGTCAAACCAGAACAAAATAATTCAAGCGGAGAAACGAAAATAAGAAAATTCAAGTATCTCCTGAAAATAAGTTAAAGATCTCCCTTAAGATAATTCATTAATGTTTTTATTGAAATTTAAACCATTTTAAAATGCATTTGTACTTAAACAAGTTTTCCTATTAATAATAATATTTTATTTCTTAATTTATATAAACTCATAAATTTCTCAATTTAAGGGATTTAATATAAAATTACAAAATACTTCTGTTGAAACTATTTATTATTACAACTTTTAACTGTTTTTCACATAAGGTATTGTAATGATAATACTTTATATCGTCTATATTAAATATAAACGGCTATCAATACGAAAAGTGTTGCATAAATTGGCTAATTATTGCATCATAATACGATATTTGATTATAATTGGCGAAACGACTATACATTGTAACAGGTGCAACATTAACTTTCCTAGAAATTAATTTCAATGCGAATTTTGCGTAGTTAACGTTTTTCTTCATATACCTGTACAAATGACATAAGACAGCTACTCCAAAACTCTCCAGAGCTACGGATCCCTTCAAAATTGAAAATATTTGCAGACCCTAAAACCTATATACGTAGCCCATATGTTTGTTTACGAGGAGAGTAACTGGTATGTGTATAAATAATATCGAAAATAAGTAATGTTCTATGACGAAACTTGTAATTCTATCACTACATTTGAGGAAAATAAATGCATATTACTAGATACTTTCTCAACTCTAGAAAACTCAGACACAGACTCTATTAAATCCTATATAGAAAACTAGTAAACTGAATCTAAAAGGAACAAAAAGTAATTTTTTAAAATAAGATAGTGTTTACAATTTAATAATACTATTGTCGGCTGTGAGTAAAAAACCTTTACAATGTGGCAAATAAGCGAAATTGTTTGAAAAATAAAAAAAGGATGTAGTAAAATATTTTGGACATAAATGCGAAATATAACATCCACAGAAAGAATCGCTTCGAATGCAATATGCAATAGAAAATATATATTAAGGCTGAAAAACGTGTTTAAGTTAGAGAGAGTTTTCCAGGTCGTGATAATGCATATTTATGTGCAAATGGTGGTATTTTGAGCATGTGCTTAAAAAAAAAATATGATGTTTAAAACAATTGTTCTTTTCTCCGCTGCCGGAAATGATATCACTAAATTACAAACATATGCTTCACTTTACCGGTGTTTCATTTCGAAAAACCAAAACTTGATATTTTTACTTTCTTCCCCCTTTGATTCGAACGTCTAATTTTCTGTACAGAATTTCATAACATCTTATATATATCTAAAGAAATACTAAACCAATTCAAGCAATGCAGTAAGAAATTGAAAAATGTTCAAATAAAACTCTACTTTTTTTTATATAGCCTACTATATAATATGGTATAAGCAGAAAATAAATTCAGAGGCATTACCGCATCGCAAGTAATAACCTCATTCCAAAGTATTTTTCCAATTTCTTGAAAATTCAGCAGACAACAACATATGTCAGTAAGAATTCATAGAGATTTTTTTCTAAATATGCTGTCAATCGTTCTTCGTATGTTTTATAGATTTTACTTAATGATAAAACATACGAAGAACGATTGACAGCATATTTAGAAAAAAATCTCTATGAATTCTTACTGACATATATACTCACAGCCGACAATAGTATTATTAAATTGTAAACACTATCTTATTTTAAAAAATTACTTTTTATTCCCTTTAGATTCAGTTTACTAGACAATAATATGCATCAATACAGTATTTTATTTAGTTAGTTTTTTTATTACGGTAAAATATATTCTGAAAATATTTATTATAATTATTTAAAGTATTTAAAAATAATGGTACCAAGACATTTATATTCGAAATATTTAATATTTTTATTATTTTTTTTAAATGTATGAAATTTTAATACAAAAGACAGATAAGGAAAATGATATATAATTACTTTATTAAAACAATTAGAACTTAAGATAAGCACAGAAAACTATGTACTGTGTATGTCAGCAACAGAATAAACATATTTGTGAAACAGCAAAAATTATTCCAAGTTGATAAATTTACTTGCATTTTGAATAGAATTAAATATTTAACCGTATTATATGAAAACTTGAATACTTTCAAGTTGATGACGCTACGAAGGATTAATATCACTCGAAAAAATTTGAAGTCAGTTAACAAATGGAACAAAGCAATTTTTGATGTTAAAAAAAATTATAATAATCAGAATATATGGGAAATTTTTAATATAATTTTATTGAAATCAGTAGGAAAACATAAACAGAAGCTAATGTTTTAAACAATGTTGGTAAATCACCATTACTATAAAGTATTGTTATAACTTATACTATATATTGGCTTCTCTAAGTTATATAGAGATAATTTTTGTTATTATTCGAATTTCATTGTTATCAAATAAGTAACATCTTTGATTAAATTATGAAATTGTTAGTCATAAACTGATTTCATGCGATATGAAATACAAACTTTTATATTAGTATGTTTATGGTAACCATAAAGTTACAAACGTGATATAGAATGAGAAATTTATACATTATTTAAGCATGTAATAGATATAGAGTTATATATATTAAGTTATAATATAATAAAGCAAAGTCACGAATTACAATAATGGTATTTTGAATCAACCATAAATGTTTATTTTATGACTAAGAAATCACCAAATCACTGTCCGCAAAATAATAAATGAAAAACCGTTATATATTATATATAAAATATATTAACGTTAAATTTTTATATTTGTATTAAGAAAATAATTTAATTATTCTCGATTTGAATTCTGTAGATCTAATTGATAGATTAACTCAAATTCATTGCCAGTCTGTCTACAATCTGTACACGTGTCATTCACTTTTAACATTCATGTAGTTTAAATCATATATCTAAACTATATAAATGTAATTGGTAGATTACTTACAAATTAATCGCCAGCCTCTAATATAAAAAACATATATGTCGTATAATATTTACGTTTAACATTCATATAGGTGTACATGACATAATGAATATTCAGATTAGGCTATGTAATCTACCTATAAACAATAAATTATTCAGAATATACATGTTTAAATTTTATTTATTTTAATATAACATAGCATAATTATATAACATATATATATATTTTTCTCAAATTATTTAAATATGAGCCGTATTTTATTAAAAAAATTAATAGGCTAAGTTAAATATTGATACTCGTTTAGTAAAAAAAAAACAAAAACAAAAAAATGCATCAGTAAAATTTACACATTATTCAGCTTAAAATGAAGGCAATCTAGATTATTTCAATAGTTAAACCACAGAATTATATATTAGCTTTAGGATTTAATTTTCTGTTTTCCTTTTAACTATTGAATAAATCCAATTTGCAAAAGAAATAGTCAAAATTTCCCAAGAATGCTTTTTCTAAACAGATTAAAGTTTCGGTATTTTAATTTGGTTTAAAAATTCTAAGAAAATAGTTAATTTTATTATAAAAATTCTGAAATTAAATATTTTTAGGGTCAATTTTTTCTAATGTAGCGAATCGAATCTGGCGTTGAGGTGAATGACCTTTCTATTCCAAGTAACTCACTCAATTAAATTATATTAAACTAACTGTATCATGTTGAATTATTGTTTAAAGCATCTATTTAATTACTCTTTATATAAGTAAAGCTTTATATATATATATATACGAATGGACGAATGGCTGTCATTAAAATTCCTATCAATTTATAATTTCATTTTTTATTACGAAGTAATTAGTTTGAAGTCCTAGAGGACAAATTCTTTGAGAAATTACTTCAATTTTTTTTTTAATATTTAACGTTGCAAACAGTTTTAAAAATATATACAGTTTACAAGTATTTGTCAAATTTTAAAGTTTTTGATAAAGTTTTCCATGTATAAAGTTTATCCAGATGCAACGAAATTGGAAATTTTGTAGTAGATCTTATATTCTCTTTACAACTTGTTGCAGCTTATTGATCGATAAAGCAACCGCGCTATCCACAAGTCACATTTGCTCAATATCAAAAAGATAAATTTCGAAGTTTTCAGAAAAATCAGCAACATAGATCTGCAAATAAACGTGCCCACACCACATTATAATTCAGTGAAAAGTCGTTTTAGGGCAGAAATGTTTGGTATCAGGAAGATATCTCTGTAAATAAAATACTGCAAGATTTACTGCCGTGCGATAAAAAAAACTAATACTTATTTTACTTCGATTTACTTCTTTCCGAAACACCAACTTTAATATAAAAAAAAAAATAAAAAAATTTTAATAATGTGTACTTTACATTTTTGGTAAAAAAATTATATACCAAAATGGCTTTACCACATCCTGAATTATTGCGTAGTGAATTTTGTTTGCCTGACTTTTAATAAATTTTGCCACTTGCATCTCGATATTAGTCGTTAGAGCTACTTTTTTAGTATTAAATTTCACTTCAGAGGATCACCTTAATGAGCTTGAAGTCACTTTTGTTGCTGTGCATTCTTCTGGGAATTAGTGACACTAACTTAATAACTTTGTGGTTGTTTTCTTCATGGTCTGGGCACTTTTAAACAATTTAACCTCAGTTAATATACTAAAAAATTAATGAGTCAATCACTATATTTGATCGGAGCGAAATGAAATGTCAAGTCTCGTATATATTTAATTTTTGTAAAACTTAATAAATGAAGGGGCTTATATTTTTTACTTTACAATAAAACAATTAATAAAACTTAATAAAATTATCACTTAAGTCGACTCTACAATTCATTTTAATGAATAGATAAAGCCAAAAAAAGTTGATCTTTTGATATTGAACGTTTAAAAGTATTTTCTGCTAGTAAAATTATTTCGAACATAACTGAATATTTACAGTAATAATTATGTTTCATTATAAAAAATAATTACAGAAAAGAAAATTAAAGTTCAAGAACAAACTTCTGCTTTTAACCTTCGCTGAGTTCACATTGTTGAAAACACGGCATTAACACCAGGGAGATCTTTAACTTTAAGGCTACTTGCTGTTTACTTCTAGGCAGGCAAATTACTGTTCAATTTTTCAAAGAAAACAGCTCATGTACAGTACATAATACTATTACTAAACTTTCTCATGAAAATAATGTTAAGTTTTTTAACGCAAAATTAACATATTATAATAAATTGCCATACTTTAAACCTTAAATGAGTACCATTCAGTGTTATTGAATAGTTAACACTAAGTGATATTTCGTAAGAAAATTTCAGTACTTTTAATTATTCGTATTTTAAAATCATATTATAAAATTTCTTTCTGTTCTCTAAAAATAAATAAAAATATTCGCATTAAAAATGCGAATATTTTTAATGGCATA
The DNA here is from genome assembly GCF_000671375.1 of Centruroides sculpturatus. Lineage (NCBI taxonomy): Eukaryota > Metazoa > Arthropoda > Arachnida > Scorpiones > Buthidae > Centruroides > Centruroides sculpturatus. Next base: position 144,653 of record NW_019385198.1, read on the forward strand.
GCTCACACTATAAATTTTAAAAAATAATAATACATAGAAAACAAAATTCTCTGCATTGCGTGAATTCTTTTTATGTTCTTGGATCATACAAAACAATCATGCAATGCGAAGAATTTTTGATAAAAAATTACGCTTAAGAACATAGTAAATACTACACAATCCTTTGAGCATTTTTGTCAGAGTTCACTTTGTTAAAAAGTAAATAAATAAATGTATATAACGACGTATTTATTCAAATATATTCGTGAATTGTCAGAGTACAAAAACTAGGACAGAGAAATTCAAATTAAAAAAAGAAAGAAAAATAGATAGATGTTTATACAGTTTAGACCATTCCTTAAAATGTGCACAGACAGTTCGTGATGTACGAGTTTTACTGAGATTTTAAGTGATTTTAAAATTCTGTTATGTAAATAATTAGGTATGAATTTAAAATGAATGTCGACATTTTATTATTGAACGTCTGCAATAAAAATGCATGCTTTAGTTTTAGTTTTTTTTTTTAAAAATGATAATTTGTACAAAAAGAAATGTTTTATTAAATATTATTTTTCTGAAATAACAAAATATTTTAAAATATAACGAATCTTCTGCTTTAGTAAAGTAACCGTTTGTAGATTAACTTAAGGAATTTTAGAAAATAAATGAATAAATTTACAATTTTATAACGCGTAAAAAAAAACGAAGAAAATATTGCAAAATGTTACGAACTTTATTTAATTTATAAAATAAAAAAATTACCGAAAAGAAAACGTTTCAGAAAAAAATATAATAATCTCAAATTAATTTATACATAATATCGAAAATTTAGGACAAGCTAATGAGTAGTATTAAATAACATATTAAGAATAGTTTAATCCAATAAAAAAGGACAATTAAATATAAAAAAATGAATATACACATTTAATTAAAACTAAACTGATGTTTTTCATTTTTTCCTCTATCCTTTGTTATATCAAAAGGTATTCATAAACTTACCAAAACGTTTAACCTAAATTTTAATGTTTTAATTACTACTGTATCCTTACAAACAATCGCTTTTGTTTCTGTTTTCATCTTTAAAAACACTACTCACTGTTCTTCGCTTTTACTACTAAAAACTAATAATAATAAAATTCTGATTTTTGAACTAAAACAAGTTATATGTTGGACTAAATTTTCTTATTGAAAATTTCAATTGGACTAAATTTTTTAACAATACAAAAGAAATCCTTTCTTAAATCAATTTTAACAGCTTAAAAGTTTTAAGCATTAAACAGATAAAAGTTTCCAGGAAACTTTTAACGAAATGTTTCCTTGAAATTTATTGAGTTTTATTCTTTCCTTTATTATTCAAAACATTTCCTCGGAATTACATTAGAGGAAAAATATAAATAAATTAAATTTTACTTTAAAAAATATAATACTGTATAATTTATAAAATTGCTAACTGATAAAAAATTCATAAAAAATTATAATATACAAATACTTAAATGTTATTGAGAAACGATATAATCTTTAACATTTACTAATGGACAAACTTATCAATAAATAAATAAAACATATATCCACCCAAATAAATAAACAAAATTTATATTTGGCTCCAAAATGAACTGAATTTATATTTTCTCATTCAGTTCAAATATAAGTTGTACACGCTATCGAGACATAATAGAAATCTACTAAGAGATCAGAAAACCCATCTGGGACCCGCCATCTTTTGTCCAGTTAAAAAATGTCGCTTTTATACTGAAACGTTATGTAAATTCTCTATTAGAACTAAATAATGATTTGATCGTATAAATATTAAATATTGAATAAAATAATCATCACGTGATGAAGATTCTTTTTCAAACGAATACTTAAGTAGTCTACTAATATAATTTTAAAAATAATTTTTTAAGTAAAAATTTCAATATAAAAATAAAATTTGGTTATAAATCGAAATTAACGTTTAAAAATTTTTAAATATATTTATACTGGAAATATTAAATTAAAATCATTTCTATTTAATGAAATTAATATCAATTAATTCAATTAGGCTATAATTAAAATTTTGCCTTTATTACAAAGTTAAATAAGAGTTTTTGCTGTTTTACTTTTAATAAACAGTAAGTTATTAAGTAAGTGAAAAAAGTTTTTCTAAACCTATCAAAAACTGTTTCTGTTTTTTATTGACTAAGCTATGCCTACAGGTTTGTAGGAACTGGTTAGTGTATTCTATACGAATCCAAAAAATAAAAAATAAAAGAAAAAAAGAATCGTTTCCACTCGGGGCCAAAGAGTTTTCCTTTTCCAGATCTTATTTTTTCTCTGGAGTGGAATATGGTATACTGTATTTATCACAATATATTTAAGATAAATTATAATTTTGTCATTATAGTAAAAAAATATAGATTTTATTTTCTTTAATAAAGTGATATGCTTAGATAAATATCATCCATCAAATGAGTGTAATTCAGACTAGGTTATATTTAGCTACAAGAACAAACATGATTCTTCTAGGAGTTTCGCGAATTTTTCTCGAAAGTTAGTTCGGAAATATAATTATATTTTATTAAATTATTTATACAAACTTATAATATTAAATTCGAATAATTAGACTTCCATATAAGAAAAAAACCGCAAATTTTTAACTTCCATTCATAATAAACGAAATGAAGGTTTACAACTTCAATACGATAAAATGTAACTGTATTTCAACGAAATGATGAAATAAAGCGAAAATAATGGATTAAACAAACTCATTATGTACTTCACACGCCGAATAGATTATTAAATTCAAAATTACAAATTTAGAAGATTTGTTTACATTGTTTTTGAAATATTTTTATGAAGAGGTTATCTTTATACATCAGTAACAAATTCTTTTAATTATGCAATTACAGTACCATTATTATGTATAAAGACTGATTATTTTGCATTGACACAAACACTGACTGACAAATAGCAAGAATTAATTAATTCTAAGCAATAACTTAAGGTTAACAACTTTACTGTTGCTGATTTGATTTCGTCTTAAATCTGACACATTATTCATTACATTGAGACACTAGGCTTTTAAAACTTAACTTAGAATAATGGGTTACGCCCTAAATACCGTTAGTATGTTGCTGTTGCCATGACTAGCAGGTGCAATTGACGTATTTAGCGTCACAGTACCGAAATAAGAATTTTGTTTTTTTTTACAAAATTCCCCATACAAATCCTTTAGTCGAAGTTATCAGATGAAATTAAGATTAAAGCTGATAAATGATTATAATAAATTAACTTTCTTAATCTACTTTCGATCTTAATTTAAGGATAAGAAAGGAGATTAAAAACATTAATTTCGCAGAATTTTTAAAATATTTATAAACATTTTTGAATTTAATCAAATATATTCTGTAAAAAAAAAACTAGATTTTATAGATGATTTTGAAATGAGGCAATAATTTAATTAATGTCAAATTGAGAAACTTCGTCAGAAAATACGAAAAAAGGTATAAAACTCACGAATATAATGATGCATTATTCATCCAATGAAAAATTAATGTTATAAAAATGATTTAAGCTTTGACAGTTTCTGAAAGATGGACTAATGATAATATTTGATTAAAATTTTCTTTAAGTACTGCAGGATGGAAACTATGAATATTCTATATTCAGAAATTTAGAAAGTACGTCATTACATCTAATTAAATTTTAACAGCAAAAAGCAGTAAACTTTATGTTATTCTAAACATTACTTTAAACGTAAAACCTTTTTTTACGCCTAAATTAATTTTAAATAATATTTTTATAAAAATAATTCATTTATAACAGAAGACAGAGATGACTGAATTTTAAATACTGTGGACTATAATATTTTATGTGCTAGTAATCTACTTTATACTGTCAGTAAATGTTTTTAAAATATTATAATTTCTATATTATTCGTAAATATCACCCAAAGTTAAATATATTCTAGATTTCCGTATAATCTGTGCAGAATAGTAAAGCAATCTCTTACGAATCATAATTAAGGTACAGATGTACGGAATGATATAATTATGAAACATTATAATTATTATAATCATTTCAATAATTATATTATTCCATATACTTCTCTATTTTTACATTCTATATAAATTATTCCTAATTTTTAATTAATCAAGAAAGTTTTTGATCTTTGTAAATGAATCGAATCAAATAAATATATTATTACATTTGTTTCCTTATAAAGTAAAAGTCATACCATATTTCAGAATTTTATTTTATCTAAACTCATGTCAGATTTTATAACATTAATTAATGATACAAATAAGATAAATTCAGAAACTTTTTACATATTTCATTCTATACATTTTGATTATTTTTATAATTTAGTTCGAAACATTACAAATCTGCTATTATCATTTTGCTTTTAAAAATTAAAAATTGTCCAACCACTTTTAATTTTGTTTTAATTATACTATAAATTATTTGATTCCAATGATATCGTGAAAAAATTTAATTTAATTCTACTATTAATTTTGTTTATGTTTATTTCAATTCAACATTATAATAAGGATTTATCTTTCATTTGAGGTATAACTTGAAACATTAATCTATTCTTTAAGAGAACTGATTAAAAGATATTGCAAAGATTTCATAGAAAATATTGGTTAAACGAAATATTTCACGGAAAGTACTGCTTGTATACAATATGAGGCAAATGGATATACCAACAACACATTGAATTTATTGGATTGCTCCAGTCCAACCAAGAAGCGGCAGTCCGAACACCATTTGGTGATAGAGTAGTTCAAGATCAAAAAAGGAGTACGTGCATCATGGGCGTCCTATGATCAATCCTATTCAATATTTATTCTGAGGCGATCATGAGAACGATCAAATTGGATGAGTCAGAGATTGGTGTAAAAATAGGGGATAGAAACATCAACAACCTCCAATATGCGGATGACATCACCCTCCTTGATGAAGTTCTGGAAAAGCTAATATGCTACTAAAAGTCAAAGAAGGAAGCGAAGCAGAAGGTTTGTTTTTTAATATCAAAAAGACAAAGGTCATGTCAACTACTTATGAGGATACGATCACTATCAAGATAGGTAATGAACAAATTGAGACCGTAAGAATTCATATTCCTGGAGTACAAGATTGCCATAGTAGAGAATGTAGTCCTGAAATAAAGGGAAGTGTAGTACTCGGTCGCAGTATAATGTTAAGAATGGAAAAGATGTAGAAAAGCTAAGACATCAGTATGGCCATCAAGTGCCGACTTGTAAATGCAATTGTCTTTCCTGTCACAATGTACGGCTATGAGAGCTAGACGCTTAAAAAAGCAGACACGAGGACGATTATGCTTTTGAACTATGGTGCTAGAAAAAAAATGATCCCGCGGACAGTAGGAATCACTAATAGAGACGTACAAGATCGTGTCAAACCAAAAATTTCCTTAGAAGCGAAGATCACAAACCAAAGACTGTCCTATTTTGGACATATGCGGGCAAATGCACTAGAGAAAGACACCATGCTGGGACCTGTCTGTGGCTTACGGAGAAGAGGACGTTAGAGAACTCGCTGGTTAGATACGATCAAGGCAGACACTGGCATGTCTCTGTGCCAGCTAAAAGAGATTTGTGGATAGAAGAGCTGGACGAACCTGATCCATAGGGTGATCCAGGATCGGCAGCAATAACAACATTACTTGAACACCGATAGAAAGTCCATCGAGTCCACTGAAATTCCAATGCAAGCGGAGGAATTTCAGTAAACTTTCTATCATTGTTTATCGTAAGTTAGGTTTAACACCCGTAGTTATCTCGGCGACCTCATTTCAAAATTGCTTGTTATTGTTTAATGTATTTAAACTTAACTGGACGAAAAGTATAACAAATAAAACTCCTGTTCACAATTGCATCGTAAAATTATAAATGCGCATCATAATTTACGATGCAAAATTCTTATATATTTCATATTTTAGAAAAATATGATATTTACAGAATTATAAAATTAATGTACTTTATTAACTAAAGTTATATATTTAAATTGTACAGTATGAATGCATTTACGTGTATTCATACTGTACAATGTATACTTGAATGCATTTACATGTACTCAAATACATAATACTATTAATGTCAATATGTTTAAGATATTATGTCTATAATAATAGTGTATCTATTACTATTATATAATGATATTACATGTAAATAATAATATATTGTGTTTTAAATAATCGATATAAGTTTATTTATTAATGTATATGTAACTAAATGAAAATAAATTATTTCTTAATCTTAGAACATGCTATTATGTAGGAAATCTTGAATAAATATCATTTTCTTCATTCGCCACAGTATAATAACTGTGTTGTATTAAATCAGAATTTTAAAATTTTCTTTCTAAATGTGTCTCTTTTATAATTGAATATATATACAGTACCAATCCAAAAACATTGTCAATGTAGAAGCCACGGAAAATTTACTTTCTATTAAAACTGCCTTTTGCTTTCTTTCCTTCACTTCCACCAGCATTTTCACTGGATAGAGGTCGCTTGGTAAAATATTAAAATATCTATCCAAAGAGGTTTGGCTTTGCCTACTTTTTAAAATGGTTCTAAAATGACTTAGGCAAATGGCACTACTCCGAGCAGCAATACAGCTAGTGTGAACCTTTTTGGGATGTTTCTTTTCAATAAAATCAGTCACTTTCTGATAATACCTCAAGATTTCCTTTATCGAGCAAGATCCTTCCACGACGAAGCAAACACGCAGACTGAGACCAATGAACAGAAGTGAGTAAAAAATGGCGCTGCGAACTAATGTAACGTCATATGGTGAGTTTTTGTTCGTATCGTGGAGCAAAAATATGTTCGAATTTCATGTCGTATCCTGAAAATTTCGTATGCTGGGGCGTTCGTATTCTGAGGTACCATTATAGTTTGATTTAAATACTTTTATTTCTTTGATATATCAACGTCAAATATAATTTTAACATTTCACGGAATAACAGTGTTCTTTCGATTAGAAATGCGAAACGAAAAGTATTTCGAGTCACTTATTGATGAACAAAATGTATGCATTGACAAATATTAAATTGTAAGTACTGTTTCCAGTAGTAGATCCAGAAAAACACAGACGGAGGGCTAATTCAAAATTTAAAAATATTTGAATAATTAATACTTTTTAATAAAACCACAGAATTAGTATCAATAGTTTGTACTACTAGTAGTAGGTTGGTCGTGGGTTAGCGTCTCGCCAACGGGCTGGCCACGTGAATTTTCCGGGTTTTCTTTACATTTATAAAACTTAAATAGAAGCCAGTTTCCCATAGAAAGTCTTCCCGGAAGGCATCCTTCTTCGGCAGATCACCAACGTGTCGCGTTTGCCACAAACAAGTAATCGTTCTTTATATCTATCAGCCATGTTAGGTTTCAATATATTGAAAAGAACAATGTATGGAATTTGTAATCTATTTAGGAAAGCACTCAGGAATTGAGGTTACTTTTGTGTTATTTTATTTACGATCAAAAAACATTTCTAATTATATCATCATATACGCATTTAACTACAGGCGCTCCTCTACTTATGAACAGGTTAGGTTCCCGAGGTTTCGCCTTAAGTCGAAAACTAACCTAGAAAGTACAGTACATTTGTATACAGAATAACCATGTATTGTTAGTATTTGATCCTTCAATGTGCTTAATAGAATATATTACACTCGTTTACCCGCTCGCTACAGTTTGGTAACAGGTGTTTCAAATGCGGTTTTTTTCACCTAACGGGATTAGTTTCATAATGTCAAGTTTAGTTTCCACGATAATAAAGCCACACTTCTTGCATTTATCTCCACTGCTAGATTTACTATTACGTTTTTCACGCATTTTTGAAGCACTAATCGTAAAAGTTTATCAAAATTTGCAAACAATAGTGAAAAACACCATTACTCCAACTTACCAATTTTGATGGCCCCACACGAGCGGAAATGAAACATCAGAATTCGCGCGAAAACGAAAAATAACGATACGCAATAAAAATAAATTTATATTAATTATTTATTAAAAATTTATTATTTATTATTACCGGCTAAAGACTGACTTCAACGCCATCCACGACCGGCAAGAGAACTTCAGAATCCGCACGAAATTTAAACTTTAGACATACAAATAGTTCTTAAGTTGAACGTTCGTAAGAAGGGAAGCTCCAGTATACATTGCTCTATTATGTAAGATGTAAGAGAATTCAATATAATTTTTCGAATAATGTATGGATGTATAAATAAAGCGCAACAATTTTTCGATGATGAAATATTCAAATTGCAATCTCACATATAATTAAGGCGTTTAAAAAATGATATATAACCGTTTGTTAAGTGATTTATAACAGGAAGCTCATACTAATAAACGCTCTTGTGATTAGTGGAATTTCTCTTCAACTGATCACATTATCATCAGCATTTCTGGCAGTGAAATCTATCAGTTCTTATTTTATCTTCAATTAATTAACGAGAATCCTCTAAGCGATATTTGTGAAATGTCTCTTAAAATATCATAGCAAAACGAAACGTATCATCCAAACTTTCGTTATATGTAACATACAGCATATAGATTCTGTTACACATTAGATAACAAAAAAATTAAATCTACAAGTACAATAAAATGTTTTAACAATAAAATTTTCCAGTTGGTCTGTAACATATTATACTAATTATAATTATTACTGTATATTATTCTAATCAGTATAAAAGGAATATTACACCATCTTATTTCAATATTTGATTATTGCATTACAAAAATTTATTCAGTTATTATATACTTTTTAAAAATTAATTTAAATTTATAAATATTGTTTGCTATATGTAATTTATAAAGCCAATATCATAAATGAATTTAAATGTTTTAGTAATAATTATTACTTTCATCTAAAATATAAATGTAATCTTTGAAGATCTTTTTAATAAAAATCGATCATTTCATAATTATAACTAATTAAAATATTATTAAAAGCGTACGTTCATAGCTAAATTTAGTTAAATTATTATTAGAAATATCTTTTATATACGGATATTTCTAATAATAATTTATATAATACGGTATATAATATAAATTTCAGTAAATTTAATGAAAAAGTAAATTCATTTATAAATTAATTTTATTCAAATACATTGGTAATTTCCAAATTTCAGAGAATTCAATAAAAACAAATTTATTTCCACAAAAATGTTGCTTGTTCCTAAAAATCAGTTCAACGTTTTTCTGACATTAAAAAAATTTCATCAAATGTCAATTATCTAATAAAATTCGAGTTAGAAAATGTTTTCTAACAAACAAGGTCATTTAAACTGCAAAAAGCAGTGTCTATAACAATTTAAGTGAAGATGTAGTAAATCGTGTAAAATTCCGTTAGAATAATTTTGAATACCTTTAGAAATGTAAAGAATTGTAAATGCCATTTGTCTTTTTAAAAATAATCTTTAATTAATAAATAATTTAAGCATTCGTTATAGTTAAATAATGAATTTAAGAAAAAAAAATATATATATATATATATTAACTGATTGTTGAGGTTAATAATCAAATTTAACAAAATAATGTTTGTAAAGAAAACAGAAAGAAAAATTAAGCATCCACTTAATTACAGCTATATTTATTAGAAAAAAGTTAATGCTGACAAAATATAAAATTACGTTCAAGCCAAAGGCTCATGAAAATTTCAGTTGAATTCTCAGAAAAAGTACAGTAAACCATCATCAGTTATTTACTATACTTCCTGAGAACATTTAGTGTCTAACGGTTCATTTCTAAAAAGAGTCTTGATGAGCAAGCAAATGGCTCATTAGTACCTTCTTATTGTTAACTAATTTCATCCATTATTTATCTTTCGTACGAAACGAAATTAGAACATGATGTTATATTATACAGGATAGTTTCGTTACGCCATTTTTATTTATTTATTTATTTATTTTAAATTAATTATAGAATAATGGTAAGCGCAAAATAAAGATTATCCTGCGTAAACAAGAAATGTACAAAGAATAAATTAAAATTTCCTTTACCGGTTTTCGTTTAACCGGTTGATCGGGAAATGAATTATATTAACCTATTCAAAGCAAATATATCAAACTGAGTATTAAAATCTCTATAAATAGCTTAATCAATTATTTTAAAAAATTTATAGATGGTAATATAAAGAAGTGTATAACAAATTTTATACAGGAAATGATTTTATCGTCGTATTGGATAGTGTTTTTTTAATTAATTCGTACTTATGTTTAAGAATATAATTACAAAAATTATTGAGATATAAAAAAGTTCTTATATCTAATAATTTTTATTAAATAAAATACACTCTTTCCATTAATTACTAGACAATCGATTTATTCGAATTATATAGAAATAGGGCATTCCCAAGTTATATTTTAATGGTTAAAACGACAATTATTTAACATGCGACATATCAGAACAAGAAATTTTATTATTTACAGTATTTTTTCTTTATACTAAAGTAATTGTAATGATTTGATTTTAACCAAATATTTATTTGAATTTCAATATTAAAAATCGCAAAATTCCTAAAATACTTTTTACTAATTTATTTGATTTGATTTTTCAAATAATTAAATAATTAATTATTTCTATAACGATTTTTTATGAAAATATATTAATTCTTAATATTACGAACTGTGAAATAGAAGCCAGAGTATTGCGAGATGTGAATGATCTGGATTAAAGTGGGACCGATTAGACTACTTCAAAGTTTTATCTGTCTCATTTTAATCCAGGTATTATATCAAAAATACGAACAAATTATCATTATACAACCGTATTTTGATGGCAATTATTACATTTTTTTTAAATTTTACATTTCATTATTTTCTATAAAATAAATTTAAGCTATTGAATTCGGAAGTTCTCTCGCTTTTTATTGGATACTTACAGAAAATATGAAATTATTTACTCATTAAATTTATCAATATCAAAAATAAATACATTTCTAATTTTGAAATTTTCAATAAAAAGTATTAAATACGTCAGAAGAAAGTTTAAAGATCTTGAATGGTAGACATAATAATGAGTTATTTTTTTAATTTTTAGTAGTTCAGAGTGGTTGTATAGGCCTATAGTTGATGGCAACGAAAGGGAAATAAAAAAAAGAAACCCTCCAACTTCAGCAGTTGCTTACAAGAAAAGGTCTGTTGTGAGGTGTGTGCTTCGTCAATTAAGGAACTTTTTCGTCACTATGGACATTTTTATCGTTTTTTGAAATTTTTCAAATAGAAAAATGACGAAGTCTTTTACAACATTTTTCTACCAGTTTTGTAATTTTTACTATGAAAGGAATAAAAGTATATAAACGATAAATATGTGATTAATTCCTCAAATCAACGAATGATTCCTAAATAGTAATGGAATTTTTAAATAATATACAGAAGCCATACCTCAATGATAAATAAATAATAAGCATCTTTGAATTAACAATAAAATTTTAGTTCGATTAACTAGGATAAAGATCCCAATTTTAATTCAAACTGTACGAAAAATAGCGAAACATAAAAATCAGTAAACTAACTACAGCATATCATTAAATAGCAAGTAACATAAGAATTAATTGCAACTCATTTGTTAGTATCATGAAGATAATACAAAAAAGTTCATGATATATTGTAGCTGTACACTTCATGAGAAAAGTAATTATGCAAAAATTAATAGTATATAAAACAGAAAATTTGACTATTAATAATTAATTAAAACTAAAAACGACACTTTTCATCCATTTATTATAAATTGTTTCAATTAAAATACAAAAATAACAGGAAATTTCAAATTCATCAGCCAACATTGTAATATAGGCCTATATATTTCAGGTCATTTCATATAATTTACTTAGGTCGGTTAAAACAATCAAAGAAATCATAAATTACATTATGAATATTTTTAGAAACAACACAATGAAAAATTACACAATTTCTCTACTAGCTAGTTAGTCCAGACATACAATGAATACAAAATAACTGCATTTTCAATTAGGCTATTATGTTATTAACTTCAAATTATAACACATTCTGATTTAATTCACTAAATACAAAATACAAAAAACCCCCACAATTTTAAAAATAATACACTTTATATTATCTTATTCTGCAATATGTAAGTGGTCAACCATTCCGAATAATAATAATTATAAATAAAATTTTTTTATTGATTACAATAAGAAAATGTTATGAAAATCCTTACAACTATTTTTTGGAACTCTTAAATGTTAAAACTGTGTAAAAGGAAAATTGTATCCGTAAATTAATTCTTTTATAAATTGAATAAAATTCATAAATTATGTACAACTTTTTCATATAATGAGTTTATCCTCAAAAGTCAGTATCAACTTTTTTTATATTCTGTTCATCTAAAATGAATGAATTTTAAACAAATTACGATGTTTTACCAATAATCTTAAATTTTATTGAAATGTTTACAGAAAGTTTGTTGTTAGTGTAGACAGGACTATAATAGCTTATTTCAATATTGATATTACAGCGCATCGAAAAACATTAAAAAATTTCATTTGAATAAAATATACATTACGAAAGAGAAATATTATATTATTTATGAAGACGAAATTTTTGGAAAATAAAGTTTCGCATCTTTAAATATTAAACTGAACTTTTTCATCTTCAATATTTCCAACCACCAGTATTTATAAAAATTCCAATTTCGTTTGAAAAATATATGAAGCAAAATTCATTTTTTTTCTAAGAATATTCTACTATTTTGATGTTATCGAAATTACCTTTCTTTCAACGTGACAATTTCATGTGATACTAGAAACATCGTATGCTCACGACAAGAACCAAGAATAAACCTGAAAATTGATATTATTATAATTCTCACAAATTCCATTCTTTTGCAATCATCTATTCCATCGATATGATTATTTTTTTTTGCTTTTTTTCACCTGTGACATTAATTTTTTATAATTCATTTTAAATAAATATAATTTTGTTGATGGAGTTATATACAAAAATAATCAAGTGTTTTTTTTTCTAAATACTGTAATATAACTTCTCCTAGTAAAAAAAGGAAACTAAATAAATTAAAATAGAAAAATACGTCAATGCAGATTTTAAAAAAATTGCAAAATTAGATGGTTAAAAAAATTGAAAATCAAGTAAATCATTCATTTAAAAAAATATTCGTATAGGCTATATATATATATATACGATATGTTATTAAATATTTATAGTATAATTATAAATATACAGTTTTGGGTGCACAACGTATTCTACATATTAAATTTATTCAGGATAAAGCAGGAAGTCTTTAAATTTTCATATAAAATTTTCAAAGCGTTTGAGAAATATATACATTTATTTAAAAACATAATGTAAATGTAATAATATAATATAATATTCAAATGTTTCTCGAATGCTTTGAAAATTTTACATGAAAATTTTGACTTTTTCCTCAGATCCTGAACAATTTTAATATAAAAGAATATACTGTGTCCTTAATTAATTTGCAAATTTCAAACATCAATCTTCATTTAATTTTTTTAATATTCATTGAATATAAAACGGTTATAATAACGGCATATTCTTTTAATTGTTTAAAACTAAATTAAGTTAATATGAATATTTATTTAAGACAGGTAAACTATTGATAGAATGTATTCACACTTTCTGGTTTGGCTGATTCACAGATTCTAAGATTAGAATACAATACAATAAAATACTATTTTTTTCGCGAATAAAGCTATTATTCTGTTGATTCCGATTTCAGCAAGGCAGAAAAAATAGAATAATTTCTCCTTATATATATTTTTTACGACAATATTAGATACTTTAAGTTTTATTAAAAGCTCACTCACTCTACTCGAGCATTATCATTCAAAGTAGAGAACTTCTTGCCATTTATTGTTATTTAATCTCCAACCTGCTGATTTTACACTATTTTTACAGCGGCATAAACGTGTTTGAGTGCTTCTAAACTTTTTTGTTCTTTAAATCGAAGAGTCTACTTTTATTTTAAATAATTCTATCGTTTAGTGGAACGTTTCAAAATATCCAATCAGTATTATGTTGGGTGGAGTTCCGTATAATTTATCCCTTCCTATCCTTTACTAATTGCCTTTCGTTTCAATTAATTTTAACTGTAATCGATGTGGTTAATTTATTTTATTCTAATTGTCTAAAACTTTTAACAAATTTGACAGAACTTATTTTTATATAAAAATAATTTATTTTAATTTCTTAATACATATATCAAAATTAACCTCCTTTAAATTTAATAACGTCACATTTAAATCATCTTTTTTAAAAGTCCTTATAGATTTATTGTAACTTTTCGTAAAGAATTGAAAATATTTTATAAAAATTTGCTTAATTTATCAGAAAATTTAAGATACTCTTTTGTTTGGGGAATGTCAAATTTCACAAATATAAGTTCCACAATAGGTAAATAGTTTTCACTTTTACTTTCTTTTCCTTAACTTTATTATCATAGTCTCTTGTTTCGTCTTTATTATCATAGCTTTTTAACCTTACATCCTTCCTACCGAATTTAATTCCTCTCCACCCTTTTGTTGTACACTTCTTTTCTTTCTTTATACTGACCAATTCTTTGTTGTGTGTAGTTCTAACATAAGTTAACAGACATTGTACGTTCCATTATTCTTCTTTAAAATCGATATAATCTAATTTATTTGGCCTCATGTTACACTTTCTTAATTAAGAATAATTCACGTAACATTATAAAATTTATTCATTTTTATATCAGTTCTATATTAAATGAAAGACGGTTCGATGACCAAAATATTACCTTAACCAAACCTTAAACTATCGGACACGCCTTTGTTCAAATACTAAAGGTCAGTCGAATGTCGCAGAACATCAATATCATTGCTGCATTTCTAACCAAATCGAATTTGATACATTCCGGCAAAAATTCCTTATTTAAGAAGACAATTTCGACTATAATGTGATAGTCAAAGAAGATTAAGTTCGTTTAGAATTCTATTATTCCTTTTTTGATAGCTTCTTTATACCAAGACAATTCTTATTTCAAGCAATTTTTCATATAAAAAAATTCTCACAAAAAATAATGAAAAACTGATAAGAAAAATATGAAATTTATTCACGACGTCTAATAATATAGTTTCTGTTAGTTGAAAGGAATACAGTTGTTATAAGAATAAACTGTTTTATTAGTTATTAAATGTCACCAGAAACGAACTACTATTTAAGAAGTTTCTATATGTAGTCCAGAATCTGTTAATGTTGAAGAATAGAAAAAATAATAATTTTCATTTTCTTTTAACCTTGACTTTACTAATTAATTAAAAATTAATTTGAAAAAAAGTATTATAATTATTTAAATATTGAATTTAAAACAGACAGAAAGACTAAGTATTGCCTATGGAACAAGCAGTAATATTAAAGGAGTGATGACAATTTGATTTTTAAATTAGAATTAGAAGTAAAAAGTTATAATAATTTATAATATTTATAATGGATAAATTACTTATTCTATTCATTCTNAGATCCCAATTTTAATTCAAACTGTACGAAAAATAGCGAAACATAAAAATCAGTAAACTAACTACAGCATATCATTAAATAGCAAGTAACATAAGAATTAATTGCAACTCATTTGTTAGTATCATGAAGATAATACAAAAAAGTTCATGATATATTGTAGCTGTACACTTCATGAGAAAAGTAATTATGCAAAAATTAATAGTATATAAAACAGAAAATTTGACTATTAATAATTAATTAAAACTAAAAACGACACTTTTCATCCATTTATTATAAATTGTTTCAATTAAAATACAAAAATAACAGGAAATTTCAAATTCATCAGCCAACATTGTAATATAGGCCTATATATTTCAGGTCATTTCATATAATTTACTTAGGTCGGTTAAAACAATCAAAGAAATCATAAATTACATTATGAATATTTTTAGAAACAACACAATGAAAAATTACACAATTTCTCTACTAGCTAGTTAGTCCAGACATACAATGAATACAAAATAACTGCATTTTCAATTAGGCTATTATGTTATTAACTTCAAATTATAACACATTCTGATTTAATTCACTAAATACAAAATACAAAAAACCCCCACAATTTTAAAAATAATACACTTTATATTATCTTATTCTGCAATATGTAAGTGGTCAACCATTCCGAATAATAATAATTATAAATAAAATTAATTTAAGTTTTCATCTAAAAAAACCTCATACTTCTTAAAGGCAAAGAGTAAATAACCTAAAGGCAACCGTGATGTGAACGACCGTGTAAAATATTTATACAATAAAATTAACATAAATATAATGTTACATTGTGTAATAATACAATAAATATATTTAATACATTTGTAAAAACGAGCTAATTTTACCGAATAAAATAAATTTTTTTTAAATGTTCCATACTTAGACGAGATTTCTA
Organism: Centruroides sculpturatus; assembly: GCF_000671375.1. Taxonomy (NCBI): domain Eukaryota; kingdom Metazoa; phylum Arthropoda; class Arachnida; order Scorpiones; family Buthidae; genus Centruroides; species Centruroides sculpturatus. The sequence continues at coordinate 161,046 of NW_019385198.1, forward strand.
AAATATCTTATAACCAAAATATAATTAAAATATCTATTAAATACTTGGTAATATAAACAAATCGCGTTTTAAACTCACCGAATTTCCTAAATTTTAGTTGGAATTGTAAGCCTATCTAAACTTTTGCATCATCCCAGGAAAGGAAACCACACGCCAACCTCACATATTCATCTACCCATTCTACTGTGGGTGCTGTGTACAGCTGCTAAAGCAGGAAGAGGTTTCTCTCAACCCAGCACACAACATGGCGTTCAACACGTTCGTGACAAATCACGCAACGAGTGGTCGATTTGCGTGACATGGAAGTAGGTCCCTAGGAAGGGGCGTGGTGGAAAAAAATTAGATTTCCTTATTTCTATCGGAAGAATTCTGGAACACATCTGCGTTAATATTAGGAAGTGATAAACGAGGATCATACGATAATATTTTTTGATAGATTACTATTTTGCACTTATAAATCTGCACTGCTGAACAAATCTCTTCTATCTAAGCTTTGATTATGATACTTTCAATAATTATTTGTGGTCTTTGATACAAACGAACATATTTCGAAATAATTAAAATTACAAGTTTTTCATGGTTTAGATTTTATATTTTTCACAAAATAACAAATTTCATAATTTATTAAAATAAATTTCCAAGGCTTAAATTGAAAATGGGAGCTTGAAATTCTATTTGCAATTTGACAGACAAGCCAAACAATTAAGAATTTTAAATTATCTTCAATTAATCTAAAAATCTATAAATATCAGTATCATTCTTATTGAAAGATTCTTTAAATTAAATTCCACACAATCCTAATTTTGAAAATTGTTGAATTTTTTACTTTTTCCAATTTAAAATAAGATATTAATTATAAATATAATGTTAAATTATGTTTATGAATAGAATAATCTATTAAATCAAATCCAAAACTTAAAAAAAAAAACTTCAAATAATCTTGAATTTTATATAAATTTTATAAATCTATATAAATTCATAGTATATTACTATAAATTACTAAAACTACCCATTAATTAAAATTAATAAATATAGTGTTAAAATATTTCAAAACTATTTTTATAATTATTCTAAAAATATAAACAAACTACAAACTTCTATTAAAAACTAAAAAAAAAAAAAATAGCAATTTAGATTTTAATAGATCTATTAAAAAAGAATTTCCCTGAGACAAGATTTCACTATAAAAGCAAGATACACATATTATGATACATTTGTATTCAATGTACAAATTAAATCGTACTTATTGTTCCAATGAATAGCTATGCCATCGTGTTATAGTATTAGATATGACCTTGTAACTGTTAAACAAACTTTGAAACCTGAACATCTACTATATCATTCTGATATTTTGATAAAATCAAAATTAGAACTTGATATTTGAAACTAGAGGAATGCCTTGACTTGTATATTCTAATTGATGCTTCGTAATAAAAAAATTTAAAAAAACAGAGCATTTTCTGTGTTTATATATAGCATTTCAATGTTATTTTTTATTTAAAATATCAGCAATTAAAAATCAATTTTTTTGTATTTTTAATAAAATTTGATTGCTTGCTTACCTATTTCTATAGAATTTATTTTTCCAACAGAGATTATTTTCAAAATTTATTTTGTTTAAAACGAATATATATATATATATATAAGAACTCTTGAAAGAAACTAATTTATTAAAAAAATTTTTCAAAACGACTGATAATTTTTTTAATAAAAAAAGTTGAGATTTATAATGTCATAAATGGAAATTCTCTCATAGAAAAACTTTTAAAGTTTCGAAGAGTGGCATTTTATACATATATTAAGATATGGAAGGGAGGAGATAGAAGCAGTAAACTTTGAAATGTTGACATTTTAGTTGCGGTGGAAACCGACACGGAAGCAACACTGTAAGAAGATATTTTGATAAAAGGCAGCTTGTTGTAAGAATATCCCGTCGGATTTCGACTTTTCTAAAAAAAAACTAAAGAAACGTTGTTAAATGTTATAACAACGGGTTGATTTTATATACTGTATTTCTAACAAACAGAATCAATGTATTTTATTCTTTTTAGGATTAAAACATTTTATATTATTAATGCCAATCCTTTTTAGGGGGTTTAACATATTATAAAAATTATCTTCATACGGATTTTTTTGGTCGAATGTATGTTCGTAATATGTATAATGCTTATGCTGTGAAAGATTCGAGTTCGAATCTAGTTGAACTTTCAGGAGTAATTCGAGTTGGTGTGTCAATCTCCATCCCCTATCGATACCGGTCGATTCCATTTTGCCAATACGAACCAGATCCGCTCGTTAAGGATAAAACCGAGCCAGGTCATTTGGCCAATGGGTAATGATGCTTCGAAAAAATTTGTATGAACCATACAGTTAAATAAAATGGGGCATTTAAATGAGGCAAAGCTAATTAGTTTAAAGTTTTCAAATCTGTTCTATACTAAAAAATTATTTAATATAATTTTTAAGATTACAACATTAAGGAAATAAAGAAAGTGGTAAATAAGAGAGATCGATATATACAGTAGTTTCGTCAAATAATTCTATAGATTTCGAGAACAGAAAACGAATAAAATATTATAAGTGAAAATGTCTTTTCTGTTTAATTAGAATGTTTGAAATGTATATTAATTAATTAAAGAATAAATTAATTTTTCTATTGTAATACATTAGAGCATCGTTTATCCAAATCAATTGGGGACTGGGGTTGTTCAGATAACTGATTATGTATGAAAAAATATATTAACCTATCCCATTGTTGAAATTTTTCTGTTTTCTCCGTCAATGTTAAGCCTAACGTAAACTTTTAAAAATAACCGTGGCTATTGTATCGTTGAAAATTATTCTTTATTTTGTACAAACAAAATAAATATATTGAAAAATATAAAAACAAAATTATATTTTGGAAGTTAATCTAGTATCAAAAACGTTCGATTCAGCACGACACAGTCTAGAGTGGAACGCTTTCGGTTAACTGACGTTTCGGATAAACGACTCTCTACCATACTTGTTCTTCAATCCTAATTATTACATTGTAGTGTGGTGTTTCACTCCTATTTAATAAATTTTTGTTTTTATATATCGATAATTCAACTTCTACTCAATTACCATTTTAAACTGAAATTCTGATACTATCCATCATGTCTATATANTATATTGATTAAATGATAATAATCTAACTATACAATGACTAAAATAGTAGGCCTACAAAGAATATGAATTTAATTGAATTAACATATACGATAAGTTTTCAAATATAACCTTCAATACATTTTATTCCCAATTTACTTGTTTCATTATTCTAATTTTTAAAACTGAATAATGTCACAAAAGTAATGATATCCACATTTAAAGACGAAATAAATGATGTTTTATACTATAATAAATAATTTAAACTGTATAAAAAATATGCACACAGTAATACGTAAACTGTATAATGAAACATTTACATTAAATAACATATATATTATGTTCATAAAAATATTTAATTTTAGAAAACTTTCCTTATATCACTTTGAATAACTTGTATATTATATAACCTTCCTTGATATTAAATGAGTAAAATTGACACGATGAAATCTTTAGAGCATAAAAATTTATTTTATTTATATTCAAGTGGTTTTCAACTGGTGTTCTCTTATATTCCACAAATTTTTTTAAATATTAATTTTTACCTACGTTTTAATGTTATTTGTATATATTTTATATAAAAATTGTATAATATTCAATGAAGCGTTTTATTTCTACATAAGGATATTTTTGATGTGACATTAGTTCATCGGTGTGCCACCAAAAATCGTTTCATTAGCTCAAAATGGTTAAGAACCAACCAATACGATACAAACTAAACAAGAAATATTTAACGATTTCATAACTTTAGGCAATACAATAAATTTTTTAGTTCTAAATTTATTTATATGTAATGATAGAATAAATTACGATAATTACAAAACAAGGTTTATTGCACTATGTTAAGAAGGAACTGGATACAATAGTTCTTTATAACGTAAGTTATTTTTTTATAAGCTTTGAAATATTCAAGATTTAAATGCTCATAAATTCATCGTAACGTTTATACAATTGAACTTAGAATATAATATTGATTTTTTTTTAAATTTAAAATCTGCACGAAACTTTTAGATTAATCTATAATTTTCAGAATAAATTTTAAATACCAAATTTTCTACTGAAAAAAGTTAATTATTTTTATATCACAAAATCAAAGAAAAACTCACAATTAATGCTGTTGAACAATAAATTCAAAAAAGTATTAATTTATGTTAATAAATTATAAAACTACTACAAAATCTGCAGTGCCAAATAACTGCTTGCTTGCTTTATGTTACATTGCAAAATATGTGTAAACACGACATATTACGCTTATTGTTATGAAAAAAAATTGGAACTAACGTCATGTTTTGTAACAATAACAGACTCGAAATCAATTGCTAACAAATTATAAAATCATGATTGTTTACTGTTATTTGCAATAATACTAATAAATTAATAATCAAAGGGACCTCCATTGTTACTAATGAGTGTAAATATACGTTTTGGCATTGAATTAATGAAATTTTGCAATACTTCAACTTTAATTTCGTACCTCTTTCTCGTTATTTTATTTTTCAAGTATCTTTAGAAAATTACATGTTATTGCTATAAACTTTATGACACAATAATGTCCACATATTTCCCATCTGGTTTAGGTCCGAGCTTCTTGCTGACCAGGGCAGAACAGAAATTTTCATGTTCATTGCTCATGTTCAAACCTTGTTTTCGTAGCTCTTGAGGCACGACAAAAGACTTTGTTTCGCCGGCTAATCCAATTGTCTCCTCACAGAAATGGTCCAAAAAGGAATATGTTGTTGTGGTCAACATCCACCGATACTCTGAAGAATCCATCCTGCCACAAACTCGTACAGGATCGGTTTTTCCGGCAGTAGAAAATGTACTCTACATCATAACACCCTCCCTACATTTGACTACTGAAGAATTCTTTGGGTTTCTTCAGTAGATCATGCCAGTAGAACCTATTTCTGTCTGGCCCATCCAATTAAACTTATCGTCAGAGGCCAGTACAGTTTATCATTTAGAAATACAGAACATGACTTCTTGAGACCGTTCTAATCTGATTTCTTTATGGCAGTATGCTGTAATTCTTTCCAGACAGTTACGAGGGAAATTTCGTCGCCGATTTCATTGATTACTTGCCTTGTTGACAAATTAGTTCCAGTTTCCAGCAGACAAATGTGCCAGCCAGTTTGTTATGTTTTTCCATAATTATCGCTTTTTACTAATACAGTATATTACGTACGCTTCTTTTGATCTTTCCACATTACTTCCTATTTGCCTCTCAGAGAGACCAGCATCTTAATGGAAAAAATTCTCGCACTTTCTTTTCACTCAATTCCGTTCCTATGGCGTTTAGATCTTAAAATAACTATACGTGATAATACGTAAACTATTGATAGTTTGTGTGTATTTATTTACAGTATACTTAATTTAACATTTTATACGATAACACGTATTGCAAAATAAATGTGATGTGAGAAATGTTGGAAATCTGTCAGTGGTTTAATAATTTATTAACAGCTAGTTTTATACTAGTTTAATATTGTGACATCACGTCACGTTGCGGTCCATTAGTGTTAAAATATGTGTTATTTGTTGGGTTTTCACATGTTTTGCACTATAAATAACCAGTATTAAGCGATTTCTCAGGTACTGTAATTTTGTAGTGGTTTTATAATTTCTTCAATACAATTAAAAAAGAATAACTTAATAAAAGAATGAAAGAAAGAAAAGAAAAAAAAACAGAAAGTAATCATGGCCCAACTAAATGTTTTTATCACAGGTTGTACGAATCTGTTTAGTTCTTATATAGATTTATATTGAATTTTATAAAAACTAGATTATTATAAACCGTATTATTCAAATCTAAGAAGTATTTTTCCATATAAACATGCAAAAATGCTTCTTAAATTCGCTTAAACTTTAAGCTTCTTTGAGTTTAAGCTTAACGTTGGGTACGTCAAATTCGAAGTGATTCTTAAATTTAAAGCATTCTTTGTCACTTTAAAACTTTGTGTATAATAGAACATCCTATTTTTTACTTATTTTATAGCTTAAATTAATTAAAATTTGTTTTAAATGAATTAAAATTATTTATTATAGAGTAAGAAATGTTAATTTAAATGTTAAAATGTTATATTTAATTCTAATTATTATCCAATATATTCCTAAAAGTCGGGTATCCGTCTTAAATTCTAAATAATACAATATAACTTATTCTTAAAAGAATTATTTTTTACTAACTGAAAACGTATAAAAATCAAAACGATTCATCGGATGTCATCTCTGATCTTTATAAAAAGGATTATTATTAAAATGGGTAAATTCAGTCTAGAAGTAAGCTTACTACTGAGAAAGAAAATGTCGATTGATTTATGACATGATAATATAGCTGGAAAAGAAGTTGTCAAATTATTTTTATAACTTCCAAAAATATTACAGATAAAATGTAATATTTATGAATAAAAATTAATTTTACGATCTTTCAAAATTTTTATAGAAAATATTTTTCATCATCAAATAGAAACATGGGCATATTTTTGATTACTAAAAACGTTTTTAATATGTTTTTATTAATCAAAAATAAAATTAATTTTTATTCATAAACTATCAATATTAATATGATAATTGACAAATTAATTTGTAATTTATTACTTCAATGTTTCATTCAAACTTTATTTCATATAATTTTATTATTTTAATTATTATGAAAATATTCCTCTAACATATTCACTTACAAATTTTTACTGTAAATTTCCATCCAAAGCAATAAAAACGAAAGAAATATTAAAGTTACATATACACTGCGTTTTGCGCATATTTATAAGAAAATCATGAAACATTTTAATTTTAAATATTTTCTATAAAAAGAAACTAATAAACTACGTTAATAAATTCGAAATTATTTGAAGCAATAGTTTTCTTGCTCTATTTTAAAAAAAAAATTCAATAATAACAGAAAGCACTTATTACTTAATATGTTTTTATTCGAGATTGTTAAAATTAATATATTTTTAATAAAAAAAATTAATGTTTAATAAAAATTAAATTTTTAGCTGATTTTAAAAATTTTATATAATATAATTTTAAAAATGCAATTATAAAGTAAGTATCTAAAAGTTATATAAACTTTATCAACTGATTTACGAATTTATAGAATAAAAGAGCATTTCTTCTTTGTTTTCAAATAATTTTTGAAGGACTTTTTGACGTAAAATATTAACAACTAGTCTTTTAAATTACAAAAAAATAATTTAAAATGTTTCTAGCAAATATTAATGGAACGAAATAGAGTTCTGCTTAGATGCATTAGCAAATAAGCAGAAGTTTGTTATCGGTTTTAATTCTGCATTTTGCAATGACTAAAAAATATCATATTTCAGGAAACATTAGCTTTTCTTCTCGTCTGTCAATATTTACCGAAAGAAGATTTATTTCACTACTTTCCTTTGATCAACTTCAATTACTTAGTATAGTGTGAACATTGCATATTAGGAAACAAAGATCAGTACATAGAAATGATAACTTTGCATATTAATAATATTAAATTAAATTTATTTATAAGAGATAAATCATATAAGATATATATTAAGAATTATGAATAATTATTTTATAATTATTCATAATTATGAATAATTAAGTTAATTAAGAAATTTCAATAATTTTTTTATTGCAATCGCGTTTTGAAAAGTAGATCCATAAGTGAAACGAACAATTATTTATTGTTACATCTGCAATCCATGCTGCAATTTTTAATCATATTTTTAAATTATTTAATTTAAAATATATGCTCTCCACCTCAAATTAGTACTGTAGTGTCTTGCCCCTATACATCATACACTTTTCCATTAGCAACGGAGTCATGTATTACTGCTTTCAGGGGGAAGTTTTGAGTTGAAATAACATCACTTCCAGTTTGCATCGGAAAGTACATGTAATAGTTAATCGGAGCCTCCTGACCCTAAGGTTTCCATATCTGGTCTCGTCTTCCATCTATCTAACTCCGCTCTCGAGATTAGGGAAAGACGGACGGACGGAAGACAGTGGAAATTTATAGGTCTACAATTTGTTCAATTTGCAGCCCAATAATTAAACTCAATAATAATTTATTTTATTAGAAATTTCGCAATGTTTAGCTATTCCTGTTCGAATATTTAATTAATCAGAAAAAACATTATAGGCCTATTTTGAACTCGCACATCCTTGTGTATAAACAAATAAGGTTTTTTTTTAATATAATATATAGAATGTGTCGTAATTATCGTGCAGTGAACCAATAAAATAAGCATAAAAATGAAGAAACACTTTATTCATCGAATGATCTATCATCTAAAAACTCAATATAAATTAATCACGAGCAATAATCTTTATTGCTCCTATTATCGTTCAAATTGTATTGTTCGGCTCTCTTTCTATATTTTGTTTCATTGCTGGTATCAATAAATGCATCATTTTAAACTTTCCATTTGTTTAACTTACATTCAAATTGAATTTTCATTTATTCCCCAAAGATAAATGTCATGTCTCAGATAAGGAAAAAAAGCCTAAAGACTTGTTTATTTTTTACGTAAGTTATTTACTTCCGAAGTTTACCATTAAATATACGGAAAATTATTTTTTTAAACATCCGGGATACTCTCCTTGGAGATTTGTAAACATGCGTCAAAGTGGTTTTTTACATTTGATTTTTTCNTACACCAGTATCCAACTATCCGTTTTATACGACGATTAAGAAATATGTTTTATTCTACTGTAAACAAATTTATAATATTTTAATTATAAATTTTGTTTATTCAAAATGTAAAATCTATGTGAATAGTAATAAGCTAGAAATGGCAAAAAACAGGGAATAATCACAGAACTTCTATAACGATGTTCTTGAATAAAAGAATTTTCATGTTATTTTTAGACGTGATGTTTTCATCTTAAATTTACTTCACTGCAAAATATTTTGTATCTTCTTATACAAAATTACAGCTAAATATGTTCTTTTTTTAAAACTCGATAAACATAAAATACTGCTTCATTGAATTTTAGAAAAGTGCACTTTAATGCTGTTTTTTTTTTTTATTTTTGAGTAATGAAAAATTAGAAAAAAAACTATGTTAAGAAATATTGATAAAACAGAATTTCGTGCAGAATTTTTTATTTTTGTAATTTCCTATATTTTTGTATACAGTTTGATTTTTTTCGTTAATTTTTATCTTTTTAAAACGATAGTTAGAATACACACTACGATTATTGATCATTTTAAAATGATTATTACACCCAAAAAGATATAAATAAAAATTTTAGATAACAGAACATAGTTAGTATACAATATAATAAGAATGATTAAAACGTAAACATCTATAAATTATTTGAAAATATGAAAAGTGTGAAAAACTGTACGTTTTAAATTTAAGTTAAATACAATCAAATATTAACCTAATGAATAAATATAAAAAATTAATTTTAACGTGTATTTTATTCATTCAAAAAATTAAAACACGACATTTAATAAGAGATGTATGCAATGAAATTAAATTAATTTAATATGTTTTTTTAGTAATCGGTTAGAAATTATATATATATTTTAAGCTAGTTCCTTGTGGCGTTAGTTCACTCCCTCTGTATATATAGCACTGTTAGAAACATGCGGAAATTCTCGTTAGTCTTGATCGCAGTCACCATGACCATCTAAAGCTTGAATTCTCAGACTGGAAAAAGAATCATTGAAATAACCTTGATCTAGAAATGAAATAACCAAAACATAGGAAAACACTTTAGCTTTTAAAAATCTAATTACTTACAACAAATTTTTATCAAATTTTGACTGACAACATAAAAAAGCTTGATTAATTTTATAATAAAGCATAGTTTAAANCTAAAATACATTCTTAAATAAAAGTGCAAAGCTACTTTATGAAATTTCTACAACGTAACAATTCCAGGATCTCCAGATAAAAATAAGAGAATTGAGAGAGCATCTACGAATATAAAACTTAAAAGAAATAACTCTGAAAGAACTAAAAATGGCAAAATTCTAGCTTACAAAATTCAATTTTCGTGTAGCAGAATCATAAACCAAGTGATATTTTTGAGTTTTGAAATGTTAACAAGCACATTGATTTAATAAATACTTAATTCAAGGTTCGATGCATTTCTTTTTGAAACTAGATTTTTTAATTAATTTAATTTAAAATATATGCTCTCCACCTCAAATTAGTACTGTAGTGTCTTGCCCCTATACATCATACACTTTTCCATTAGCAACGGAGTCATGTATTACTGCTTTCAGGGGGAAGTTTTGAGTTGAAATAACATCACTTCCAGTTTGCATCGGAAAGTACATGTAATAGTTAATCGGAGCCTCCTGACCCTAAGGTTTCCATATCTGGTCTCGTCTTCCATCTATCTAACTCCGCTCTCGAGATTAGGGAAAGACGGACGGACGGAAGACAGTGGAAATTTATAGGTCTACAATTTGTTCAATTTGCAGCCCAATAATTAAACTCAATAATAATTTATTTTATTAGAAATTTCGCAATGTTTAGCTATTCCTGTTCGAATATTTAATTAATCAGAAAAAACATTATAGGCCTATTTTGAACTCGCACATCCTTGTGTATAAACAAATAAGGTTTTTTTTTAATATAATATATAGAATGTGTCGTAATTATCGTGCAGTGAACCAATAAAATAAGCATAAAAATGAAGAAACACTTTATTCATCGAATGATCTATCATCTAAAAACTCAATATAAATTAATCACGAGCAATAATCTTTATTGCTCCTATTATCGTTCAAATTGTATTGTTCGGCTCTCTTTCTATATTTTGTTTCATTGCTGGTATCAATAAATGCATCATTTTAAACTTTCCATTTGTTTAACTTACATTCAAATTGAATTTTCATTTATTCCCCAAAGATAAATGTCATGTCTCAGATAAGGAAAAAAAGCCTAAAGACTTGTTTATTTTTTACGTAAGTTATTTACTTCCGAAGTTTACCATTAAATATACGGAAAATTATTTTTTTAAACATCCGGGATACTCTCCTTGGAGATTTGTAAACATGCGTCAAAGTGGTTTTTTAGATTTGATTTTTTCAGTTTTTCTGTTACTCTTTTTTTTTTAATCTTAAACGTTATTTTATTTCGATTTGCGTTTTTAATTATAGGGTTACCTTATCGTCAATTCAATTAATCTAAATAATCGATAGTAATTTATTATAATTTTACTTCGAATGGAAATTTGTTATATTTAATACACAAATCGAGTATTAAATAATATAGCGGCGTAACTTAAACCGTCATTATCACATTAGCAACGAAAAAAGTTGGCCTGATAGCATTAAATTTCAACTGTGTATCTTTAGTTCGATAATCAGTAATTTGTTAAAACTGGGTTTTCCTGTGGGCATTCTTGCAGTTTCTCAATAAGTTAAACACAAACATGGACTGAACTGAGTTGACATCTAGTCTACTTATCATCTCATCTCTTCAGTTCAATCTTGTTTGTCCATTTTTTACTTTTAACGGATTTTTCGGGAATTTATATTAAAAAAAAACAAACAAACAAATCAGAAACGACTTAATCATATAAATAACATCACAATAAATTCACGTAATCATTATTTACATTAATGCCATCTTTTATATAATAATGTGTATATTTCTTTTTCTTGTTTCGAATGAAATTTAACGGATAAATTGTTTAACGGTAGCCATACAATAAGAACGTTGACCCGAGTGTAGCGATGATTACAAATCCACACGCAATGCCCTTCTTTGTATCAATGCACGACGTACATTTTCATTCGCATGTTCGCTCCCATGCATATGGTAAGATTCAATCAGTACTTTTTTTTTTTATAAAACTGTTTAACGTCTGAACAGTTTTATTTAGGTTTGTAGAATTTAAAGTTATATGTTACAGTTTTCACTGTACATTTTTTTAAAATAAAATAACTTCGAAATATTGCTTATTAAAAATAGATTAAGTACAGTACCCTTCGAATTTTAAATATGTGTATCATGTTGATTTAAATTTCAAGATTAAAAAAGATGAAATATTTGACAGTATTAACAAAAGTACAACTTATTGATTTCAATATTTTGGTGCATGGATTAGTCAAATATGTTTTGCTCTTCTGTATCTTCTATATTTAGAAAGATATAAATTTAATTAAAAATTGTGTAATTTTCTTCCTGTTTGTTTAATAAATATCATAATATTAATATGTTGTAAATAGATTAAAAATCATATAAATAAGCAATTCCAGCAATAAATACAGGGTCTGAAAAATGATCCCTTCGCAGATAGAATTTTTGGTAACTTCTGCTTTAAATGCTCTAACATAGCGTAAAGTTTGGTTAAACTGATAAAATATTTTTTTCTAATGAAAGGTAAAAATTTGTCATAAAGATTGCGATGTGACAAAATGATGAAGGGAAAAGATTAATGGTTTAATAACGGAATTTGTAAGATTAAATTTTGAGATGAATAAATTTACGGTTACTTTCAGATACATATTTATATTATTAAGGGAAAATTTTTTAATAAAATTTATGAAATGTTATCAGGTAAATTGAATTATTTAAGTTTTATATGCTTTCTAATTTTTATGTCGACTCTAGATAAGAAGAAAAAAATTAAACCGTTGATCTTCGCCTAATGATATCGAAATAGATCCTAATTTGTAAACGGAATAAATAAGCAAAGATTCATCTCTTCCTTCCAAAATGTCGGGTCCATTGGACCCAATTTGGTAATTGTGAACCTATATTTTACTCGATGTTTGACAAGGATGACCTCTTCTCCCAGGCGCATCTTTTCGTCGTGTTCAGCAGACATAAATAAAATAAAAGAACACATCTGGGATAGAACAAAGTTCTTTTATCTAGATACGTAGGTACTTGCGTGATACAATCTACAATATAGGATAAATCTATATAAAAATATATGATGTGTGTCAATGAAAAAATTGTTTCCGAATTTAAAAATAAAAATAATAACAATCACAGCAAATCATGTGCATTTGGAAAGTGCATTTATCAAGAAAACATCAAATTTTAGATACTAATACTTTACAAAGGTTTTAAAAAATTTGTTATAGATATATTATATAGAGGTATAATGTAAGAATTTCTTTCACGAATTTCTCTAAAGTGTATTTTCGTTTTTTTCTCTTTTTCTTCTATTATTTGCTTTTTCTCTTTTCAGATCTAAGTGTTGTCCCACGAGAGGAAAAGTGGAGTTCCATCCATGCGAGACTCGAACTAAGCCCTCCTGTAACAATATACAGTATATATATATAGGCCTATACACATACAGATACCAAACAACCATCTTGGTTCCATTTATTGCCTCTACAGAATTTAAAATTGTGAAAAATTCTCTTTTTCACTTTTGAATTTTATAACTGAAAATATGTTTGAAAACAAAATATTAAAAGACATATACTGTAGATTATAGAATAATATTTAGAGACATTGTTTTTTTTAAATCAAGCATAACTTTTCCAGAAATCCTATTTGTCTCTAATACTTCCAGTCTGGAAAGTATAAATTTTTTATAATTTTAAGATTATTCTATTAAGCTTATCACAGGGGAATAGTTAAACAATCAAATTAGTTTGAAGCGAACTAGTTCAGAAAACAAAACTACTGTATTTTCTTTATTCTCATAAAAAATGTTTGAAATGTAAACTGATTATAATTTAAATTGAAAAATTTATAAATGAAAAAACTCTGTAAGAGATTTATTTGTTTTTCAAAATATTTTGATTTTTAGCTTTTAAAAATCTAATTACTTACAACAAATTTTTATCAAATTTTGACTGACAACATAAAAAAGCTTGATTAATTTTATAATAAAGCATAGTTTAAAAAATAAGCAAACTGCAAAAATTCTCCAAATCACTCAAAAGTTTTTAATTGATTTTCTAAAATATTACCTTTAAGAGCAGATTTGAAGCTGATTAAGAATGTGCCAAACGAAACCGATGTTATAAGCGTATCCGATATCAGTTTTTATTGTATGAAATCTGCTTATATCTAATCATTTGTCACAAATAACTACTTCCTAATTTAGTATGTTTTTCTCCTATCCTTAATCGTTTTAACCATCGATTTAGGGATATCGATTTTTCCTTTGGGAGTCTAAATGGTCTCAGTATGTGCTGTCATAGTAGTAGAATAGTCCTGATGGTTTTTGTGATCAGAAGTTAAATCCCGTTATCAACCATTTACGACAAACTCGGGAAAGCTTTTGCTATCGTTACATCATGTATTATAAGCAGAAACCTATTGTACTTCCTTGGATAATCTATAATTTTGTGATGCTTTCTAAATAAGAGATTTACTACAATGCTATTTCCTACTATTTATTTGTCTAAAAGTAAGAAGCTGAGTTTAAACACTTTTCACTAATTGAAAAGAAAAATTAAATGTATCTGCAAATGATTTTTAATATTACAGATTATAAAATAATAAGTCATATCATATCTATTTTTTACGTATCTATTTTCTAGACCAATGAAACATCCACGACAAACTCATAAAACATCTATTGTAGTAGTGAAAGATGCTCTTTATATAATGAAAGAGAACACCTCCATATACATATTTTAATATATATTTGCTTTCAAAATCTTTATCATTAAATATAAAAATTTCCCTACCTTGCTTTCTCTTGTTAACATGGAAGACAAACTTCACACATTTTCATTCATGAGTAAGTTGCGAAAGTTCAACATCTATTTGTTAAGTAAAGATACTTTTTTCCATTCTTTGCAATTCTTTTCATTTTCAATAATATATTTCGAGATAAATTAGGAAAAATGGTACTAGAACTGGACGAAATAGAGTAGAAAATGGAAAATAACTAAATCCTTGATATAATGTTTAGTTTGTAAAAGCGTAAAATGTCTTGTTGCAAATCACGTCGTTACTAACATTAGAACACGAAGAGAATTAATTCACGAAACACTCGAAGCATCTAAAGAACGGTCCATTGTCATTAAGATGTGTTACAAAAGATATTTTGTGAATGTAGTCGCCCCGGGACATTCCTGTTTGTAATTAGCGTTGGCGAGCCTAGCGGGAGCATCTCCTTTTCATTTTCTTCAGGCAGTTGTTCACTTAAAATGTACCTCAATCTGGTTACATATTAAATTAGAAATTAGTTAAAATGTATTCCTGCTTTCTATCCTATACTTTAGGCTATTTAAGTTTCAAAATTATCTTTTCATAATTAAAATACTTTTGCAATCAAGAAGTTCAATCTTTACGGGCACGTTTCTACTAGATATACACCAGTATCCAACTATCCGTTTTATACGACGATTAAGAAATATGTTTTATTCTACTGTAAACAAATTTATAATATTTTAATTATAAATTTTGTTTATTCAAAACGTAAAATCTATGTGAATAGTAATAAGCTAGAAATGGCAAAAAACAGGGAATAATCACAGAACTTCTATAACGATGTTCTTGAATAAAAGAATTTTCATGTTATTTTTAGACGTGATGTTTTCATCTTAAATTTACTTCACTGCAAAATATTTTGTATCTTCTTATACAAAATTACAGCTAAATATGTTCTTTTTTTAAAACTCGATAAACATAAAATACTGCTTCATTGAATTTTAGAAAAGTGCACTTTAATGCTGTTTTTTTTTTTTATTTTTGAGTAATGAAAAATTAGAAAAAAAACTATGTTAAGAAATATTGATAAAACAGAATTTCGTGCAGAATTTTTTATTTTTGTAATTTCCTATATTTTTGTATACAGTTTGATTTTTTTCGTTAATTTTTATCTTTTTAAAACGATAGTTAGAATACACACTACGATTATTGATCATTTTAAAATGATTATTACACCCAAAAAGATATAAATAAAAATTTTAGATAACAGAACATAGTTAGTATACAATATAATAAGAATGATTAAAACGTAAACATCTATAAATTATTTGAAAATATGAAAAGTGTGAAAAACTGTACGTTTTAAATTTAAGTTAAATACAATCAAATATTAACCTAATGAATAAATATAAAAAATTAATTTTAACGTGTATTTTATTCATTCAAAAAATTAAAACACGACATTTAATAAGAGATGTATGCAATGAAATTAAATTAATTTAATATGTTTTTTTAGTAATCGGTTAGAAATTATATATATATTTTAAGCTAGTTCCTTGTGGCGTTAGTTCACTCCCTCTGTATATATAGCACTGTTAGAAACATGCGGAAATTCTCGTTAGTCTTGATCGCAGTCACCATGACCATCTAAAGCTTGAATTCTCAGACTGGAAAAAGAATCATTGAAATAACCTTGATCTAGAAATGAAATAACCAAAACATAGGAAAACATGTTGGATATAAATTAAAATTTATTTCAATTTCTGAAAAAATTTAAACTGCAAATTCGTCAAATTATTTAATATATAAATTTACAAGTGTATTTTTTTTTATGAGAAATATTCTGTTATAAAGCAAAGCAACTGTTATTAACTAATCGTCAGTTCAACAACGTCATTGGAATAAGTGGAACACCCTGGTGAGTCAACAACGACGATTAACGACGACTTAATCACTAGCTAATAACTGTTTTCATAACGATCCGTATAAAAGCTTACAATATAAAGAAGCTCAGTATTATTTCAGCAATGGGCTATCGTCCACTTAAAAGTTCAATTGCCTTTCTACATTCATTGCGTCATTCATCATCCTTAAATCAAAGAACTTGACAGGATAACAAGACCCGACTATCTCATATTTAGTATTTCTTTTCTTTAATGTCTAACATTCATCCTAACAGAGAGTAAAAAAAATGAAATATTTTGATTTAATGTCTAAATTTCAAAAAACATAAAAGACTTAGTTTATATTTAATTATTTGTTTATTTAATTTACATGAAAATTGAGAAATTATTAATGAAAAACGTTTAACTCTGCACATTATAAAGCAAATTTATAAAGATCTACTATAGAAATAAGCGTGCTCTTAAAATTTATACATATTAAAAAATTCTTTTTAAGGTAAGATTGTAATTACTGACTAAAAAATTTAGTAACAAAAACTATCTGACGATTTCATCAATATTATAATTTAAATGGGTCAGCAAATTTGCTCTAATTGACAAGACCTAGTTAAAATAACAAGATAATTAAGAGAAAAATGTCAATCTTAGAAAATCATTTAATGTACTAATTTTGTTATTTATAACTTTTTTACATCGTAAATTTTAGGTCATATTCGCGTGATTTCATCAAACCTAAAAAAAAAAAAATAATAACAATACCCATTGTTAACGTGGTTTATACAATCTTCGATTTAGAAGTCAACGATCCACATCTTAGTTGTTAGGGTCAAGGTCAGTTAACGGTATATGTCCTTCATGTGATTATGTCATTTATAATAGCTACCAATTCTTTATCGATTCAGCAGAAAATTTTTAATCTTTAATTTATTCAACGCACGATTATCATTCAAATTAGCTAAAGAATTACAGAAAATTTTTTACACTTGTTTTTACATTCAATGAAAAAATTTACACATTTTTATTGAAAATTTTAGACAATTTATTTTATTAGAAATCACGTTTACAAGGAATATACCTTATGATTAAAGTGCCAGAAAGTTTAACATTTCCATTATTTTTGATATTTAAAACATCAATAAATGTAAAAAAAAAGTCTAAAAAGTATGAAACGGGAAATTCCAGACTAGTTATGACCTGAGATTATGCTTTTAAATTTTAAATACTTGCAGTCCCACTGTTGAAATTTCGAAAGTACAGTACTAAAATTGTAGCACTAATATTCGAATAGTAATTCTACAATATAAGTTTTATTTTGAATGAGGAATAAGTAAAAAGTATAAGATTGGCATTAATTACAGTATACTCAATATAACGCAGAGTACTGTACAGTACAATCGAGAAAAGGTAATTTTAATTATGTTTTCTATCCCACTATAATCATTCTGCATGACTAAGAATTTACAAATTTTGTATTAGAATTATAGAAGCGACAAACCTGTTCTCGGAAAACCTTTGTAGATCAATCGTATATCAGAAAAATATCGAACAGTCGATCAGAATCAACTAATTACGTGCCAATGTTCTAAGCTAGTAATTAGAAATACTGTATTAGGATTTCCTGTAAACGTCTAAAAAATCACACTATTTTCCTTGGAATTTCATGTTATTTAGAATATAAGGAACAACTAATTAGCCTTTTCAGTTACAAAACTAGTGTAGTGTAAATCAGACCGAATCAGTGATCTGTTGTCTTAATATGTATTTAGGTAAACGAGCCGTTTGTAACATTACATAAAGTAACGAAGCAGAAATTTCATTAAAACAAGAATGATAATTTCAAAAATCGAATGAAATAATAAAAGATCTATAAACTTTATTTTATTATTATTATTTTTTAAATTTTCGAATAGAAATTTTTAAAATATTATTATATCAGCATAATTTTTAAAAATGTGAATTAAAAAAAATGAATTATAACAAGATAAGCACTCAATAAAAATTATACAAAAAAGTCAAAATTAATTATTCAAAATAAATTAACTCTTGTGATAATTTTTTAAATTCATTCCCTCAGCAGAATGATTAATGAAAGGAAGAAAAGTGAACAAAGTAAAAAAAAAAAATCTCGACTTTACTAAATGATTATAAAAGAAAAGGTATGTAATTTAAAGAATGATAAATACATTTGACTACAATAAAACGCAAAGCTTGTATAATTGATGCATCTTGCAAAAGAAATATGCAAAGGAAACATAATTCTTAGAATTGACATCATTAGAGATCTTTCGATAATAAGAAACAAGTGAAATGTTATTTATAATCGTATATTGACGCAATACTTGTATTGCTATTTATAAAACGAAGTATCAATTTGCAATAGACATTCCCATCATTTTTAATTCCTTAAAGTCTTTCCAATAAAATATTCAAGACGAAAATAATGATAAAGAAACAATATATAAATCTAATTAAATCTGATGCGAAAGCAATTTTATGAAAATTAAAAATCTTACGTAATACTAATCATCTAATTAATATTCAAAACACTGTATAAGGCAATGATATAAGATAGGCTTATAATAAATTGTTATAATTAATTATCATCTCGATTTCAATATTTTTTTTGCAAGTTATCGCAGAAATACTTTAATCATGTGATGTTTAAGGTCTGTACTAGGCTAGAAAAAGTTTTAAAAAATTATCTATTTATACATGTGTTTACAAAATGAAATTTTTTCTTATGATACAATGATACTTCTATTACATAAAATCATCAATACATTAAATTGAGCAAAAGTAGAGCAAGTTACGAAATCAAAACCAGAATTCATATCTGATTATATTCTAATGACTAAAATCAATCACTATTATATACATTTATGAAAGTATGCTTCACTTTCAAAGCTTAAAAGTTATATATAAGAGCACTTAGATATAATAACTACAGCTGACATTTTGTAATTATTAAAAACATTCCAGTGAAAAGTTAAGGGTATCTGGATAAAATATGGATTCATGGCGCTGTTATTTACTTCTTTTTCTTACTCTTATGAGTCTGTCACTTGATAAAAATTTTTAAATTAATTTAAGAAATCTACAATCGATTCTAAATTGGATATAATCTTATCTAAATTTTTTTATTATAGGAATTTCGCTAGTCAATAGTAGACATTTTCTGCAGTAACAAATATATAATAAACAACCAATTTATTATATTCAACGAGCAATTTATTAAATACAAACTATTACACTTAATTAAATTTTTGTTTTCATAGAATATACATTTACACAAACATCTAATATAAATTTGAATAAATTCCTCACTATTAGAAATCTGAAAAATACTTACTTTCATCAATAATTTTCCCATTTTATTAGCTGGTTTATTATTTACACAATTTTCCTATTTATAGTAATCTCGTTCTTTGAAGCTCGAGTGACATATTGGATAATCATCCTTCAATTTTCTTCCACTTCAATAGGCTTTTTTTTATAATATTTATATATAGATTATAGAAATTCTTATGAAACAACCCGTCTAGACTTATGTTGTATTAATAATTCATCTATAATCGGACTGACTTGTGTGTAAAAAAAGAAAATCAATCTGGTAGACACATCTTCGAACATGGTTTTCTCTAGAGAGAGAGGAAAGTTTTCTGTTTGAAGATCAACTCCATAAATCTTTCTATAAACTAAAAAATTTCACTTGGATGAAAATTTGTTCTTTTTAATATTTTATTTGGTGTACTTAAATCCTAAGAATAACAATATCCAAATTTAGAAAAAATAACATAGCATATTCTATTTTAAAATTTGGAGAGAATTTGGAGAAAGAGAAACAAATCGATCCTGTGTAAAATCAAATGTGCGAATCCAAAGAATTCGAATATATTCTAAAAAAGTTCGAAGTTTCCAACATAAAATAATAAATTTAGACATGAAATTAAAAAAGAATTTCTTCCACTTATATCAATAGTTTATATTAAATAAAAAAAATTCATTTCGCTGAAGAAAGAAATTTGGAAATTAATACAAAATAATTAATTTTTTGAATAAATATTCTTAATTAATTCAATATAAAAATTCTGTTTATTAAAGAACATCAGAAAATATTTTGTTTTTACTCAAAAGTGTACTCACTTAAATTACTGATACTTAAAACGTTAATGTTATCCCATTATATTCTAATGGTAGTTGTGTTTTATCCTTAAACGTATTTGTGGTTGCTTCTACGGAATTTTGAACCCGAATCGCTAAATCCACTTTTATATATCAACGTAAACGCCTTTAAATATCAGTAGAATATTTTAAAGAAGTTTTCTAATCGTCTCGGTTCTTATTACAGCTTATTCTTAATAGGCCAATAATAATAAAAATGTCATCTGTAGATAGTAGTTTAAGATAAACTGTACTTGTCGGTGAACCACAGAAAATCGTTGTTTTATTTACAAAATGAAGACATATAGAATTTATTATTACCTTGAAGGATTTTAGTAAATAAAATATAAAGCTTAATTTTATAATTGCCAACTATATCGAATAATAACACACACACACATACATATATACGTATATATATTATTGTTTTCCTTACTACTACTTTTTTAAATTAAGAAGAAAAATAGATTTTTCGTGCCAATAAATTTTGTGACTAGTTTTGTTAAATTCGAACTAAATCCCTGTAGAAAAATTTCGATAGCGATACAATTGAAGTGTTATAAAAATTGCTATTACGAATTTATTGCTGGAAACATTGCATGGAAACGAGACGATAAAAATTAAAAATTCGTTCACACTTACCATTCCTACTTCCATTACAGAATTCTTCAAATTGGAACAGAAATAAGGAAGATCGCAAATTGTAAAATATCCAACGATTCTACCGAACATTTTAACATAACATTAATGATCAAATTGCATTGAAAATTACGAATGATATCCAAAAATAAATCCATCGGGTCTTTTAGTTAAAGTGAAACAAGTCTCTTCGAACGGTCGGGATTTTCCAGACGTTGCCATCGCAACAAGAGTCGAATGTTGACCTTCTGATAGAAGTGCAGTCATATGCCTGTTTGTGAAAAATAAAGATTGATGTTTCATCAGAATCATTTTGTTTAGTAGTAGAAGAGTTTCCAGTAGGGTTATTTGTTACACCAGCCCACGCTATAAATTCATTATATATAACAATTTACCTCCCGAAAAAATAAAGAAATAAAAAACTTCATTCAAATTTTCCTTTAAACCGTATCATATTCTAACCATGTACGTTTCGTTATTGTAATCTTATTAAATGTCGTTGTCATTACCAGGTGATAAGCTCGACACAAATGTGCATTAACAATATGACTTTTAACCTTAATCTACCAAGTGGAAACAAGCCATTCTTTACACCTTTTTTAATAACTTATTTTTTATAAGTTTAACTCACATTCTATAGAACAATTTATTTCATTAAGAAAATTTGAAAGAACGAATGAATAAATTCAAAGAACTTTTTAAAATCCTCACATCCTTAATTGTCAATCTTACTATTTTATGATTAATTAAAGCACAATTGTAGTTACTTAACAGAAGTTCTGTAGTCAAACATTATTTATTTGTCTGTTCTTTTTGTGAAGAGAAAAATTGAATAAATTATTTTCTTCATTCGAATACACTTATAAATATTTAAGAAAAATAAAGATAAACAGAAGTACTTCCATGTCAAGAAAGTCGCATTGTCTACAAAATGGTTTCTGCTAATATCAATAATTCAAAAACAAAATACTTTTATAAAAGATTTGTTCGGATATCTTCAAATAAATATATTTTTCGTACAATAAATATCAGAAAAAGTGAGAAAAATCTTTAAATTTCTAGTCTCTTTTACAGAAAAATTTAACTGTAAAGATCTAAAATACATTCTTAAATAAAAGTGCAAAGCTACTTTATGAAATTTCTACAACGTAACAATTCCAGGATCTCCAGATAAAAATAAGAGAATTGAGAGAGCATCTACGAATATAAAACTTAAAAGAAATAACTCTGAAAGAACTAAAAATGGCAAAATTCTAGCTTACAAAATTCAATTTTCGTGTAGCAGAATCATAAACCAAGTGATATTTTTGAGTTTTGAAATGTTAACAAGCACATTGATTTAATAAATACTTAATTCAAGGTTCGATGCATTTCTTTTTGAAACTAGATTTTTTAATTAATTTAATTCTAGAATTTAAACAAATTATGCAATTTTTTCTACAATATTTACGGTCATGTTTTTTTTTTCTTTCTATTCTCTCTGGTGTAGCAAGTACGTCACTAATTATCTATTTAAAAAAAGTAAACAATTTTTAAAAATACTTTTACGTTAAATAAGATTATTAGAATTTCTTAATATTTCATTTATTTTCATACAAGTTTCTCGTCTCATATAAAGTTTAAATTAAAGACATTTTTTTAAGTATAATTTCTCAGCATTTAAAGTGTTTAATGGACAATTTTGAACTTTCACTATTACAATATTTATCAAATGTGGCAGATATAAATGCTTTATTTTATCATTAAAATATTTTGAATATCACGAAATTTGAAAAAATACGTGTATAGCATTTAAATGAAATTTAGAAATCATGATACGTCGTAATTACCTAACATTACATTTTGAAATTATGGTTGCAATATAATATTTTTCAATAATAAAAATATTTAACCTATACTTTCCATTTTCTTGATTAAACTTCAATAAAATTTTACTTATTTTAAATAGTTAATCAATAATTTAAAATATTAAATATTAAAAAAATCCAATATCTTAAGATATTTATATGGCCTATAATGTATATTTTTACATTAAAAAATATCTTATTTAATAAATTCAAACATTTGAAAGTGAAATAAAAGAAGCAATGTTTAAATTTGATTGTTATTGAATTTGCGAGTCCTTCTGCTTTAAAATTGTGGCAAATTTCCACGAAAGCAAGGAACTTAGTAGGAGGGAAGCTGTCAACGTGGCAACGTGCTATCCTTCAGACAAATGTCGAGAGTTGTCAAACAAGCTATTTGCCATCTTATCTGACGTGGGAGTTTTTATGGCACGTCAAAATCTAAATAATTACTTCATCTTATCGATGTTTAAAATAAATATTATCGATCGTTTTAAAAAGTGACGGTTATCAAGATATTGATTTTTTGTTACTAAAAATCTAACTAGGTCCCGAACTTCCTGGAAGGGGCTCTTTATAGTTAACCCCGTAAACACGTCTCCAAACCCTGAAGGTAAAACACCTCATCCCGGTTCGATATTCGATTAGTTTCCTTTAGACGAAATGCACCCATTTTATAAACTCTCAGATGTTCTATTTTTGCAGAGAGTCGAATATACGGAAGTAAAGTAGCCATTTTCTGTTACCGAAGCATTATTTCTTGGTTTTGGTTAAAACTGTTAGCTTTGGTTATAAAATTACACATCGCCCAAGGGGGTCCTGTTCTCTTCTATTTGCAGAGTAACGAGAAAAGAGCCGTCAAGAACAGCTGTCGTGGCTTCCTGCCCTTAAACAGGTTATAGTCCCTATGTCCATTAAAGTCTCGCTCTTGCTAATATGACAGCAACACTTCGCACCAGATGCCATTATTGGATGTTCTGCAAACGAAAGAAAAGTGGCGAAACTGCAATGACATATCGAATTACTGAAACCATAGATTGAAAAATCAAAAATATTAAAATTTTTACAAGAACATCTAACTGCTTAAGATACGGAGGAATATGGTCTTGATTTATAATAGGCTCATAAATCGAGAATAAAACCAAAAATATTTTTCTTTTAAAACGAATCAGCCTATAAATCTTGAAAACCAAAATAAAATTCTTGTAACTTATTCAATACGTAACTGGAATAAAGGAATTGAATGAAAAAATCATCGATCTGTTTTAAAAATTGATTACATCGTTCAGATATTAATCGATCGACAATAAAATCAATAATTAATTTTGGATATTCTTTAGAAAGATCAACCAGTATAGAGATAGAAGTTTGCAATTTTATGTAAGAAAACGTTCTGACAGAGTCGGTTTGTGTCAATTCTACAAATTGACATCTTTGTCTAGGTTTTAGATGAATGACACTTGAAGAGGAAAGTGCTTTCCTTCCTTAGCAGTAGAGAGGTTTCCTTATTATAGAATTATCGATAGTGCAAAAAGTTTTTGTGATAAGCCAATTATCGAATAAGATAAATAAAGAAGCAAACTTTCAGTGTCATACCATTATTTCGTTTTATTTAAAATAAATGATATTTAAAATTTTGCAATTTTTTCCATGAGTTTAAATTTTATTTTTTTTTTTAAATAATCTACTTAAAATCAAAATATTTATAACAAACTTTTCAAATGTTAATATAAATAATTTAACGACTATATAAATGTAGACTTAATAAAATCATATTCATTCTCTACAAATCGATCATCTTGATTAAATATAACCGGACGCTCGATTGGACGAAACAACTCACAAGTCAGACAGTATGGCGCGCTTACTGTAGTACAAGTGAGAGAACGTCTGGAAATTTTTGATAAATTTAATGTACAAAACCAGACGTTAGCATTTACAGACTTCTTTTTATTTACAAGTTTTGTCTACAGAAGTAAACATCGTAATTTAGATTCTAATGCCAAGTTCAAGGAAGTCAATGTAAACACATTACATTTTCTATAGAAAAAATTCTCTTATTCCACAAGAGAATTCTCTTTTTCTACAGGAAAAAAAATTAAAGTTTAAAATCATAATTACCTATAGCTACAGAATTTTTAACATGTTCAACACACCTGTCAAAACCATAAATGGAAGAGAGAGGGGCGAAAATGGAACGTGCTGTCTCGTTTAAAAAGAAAAAAATATCAGTTTAGAGATCAAACCCGAATTTATAATATGGCAAACAATTTATTTTATTCTAAATGAGATTTTGAACTGATATGTTATTGTATTCATCTATGTTAATTGAATGCGTGCTGCATATGTTTATGATAAATCTAATTTAGGTATTTGGTGAACGTGACCGGTGATATACGGTCATATGATGAACGAATAAGTTTGGTATACACATACTGTATATAAACAACGTTACATTGTAGCGACAACCAAGACAATAAAAATTACAGATATTTTTACAATTGAAAATTTTCAAGATCTTAAGTACTTTTGCAACTGATAATTGTTATATAATAAATTTATAAAATTCGAATAGAAGTTTATAAAATAAAATTCAAACATTTTATAAGGCTTGCAGATTTACTAGTTAATAAAAACTCGATCCTAAATTCAATCAATCGTAGCGAAAACTATCGTTTGATCCTCAAATCGCATGAATAAAATCTATAATACTCTAAAATCTCGTCAACTATTAATAGATTACGCATTATCTTATATATTTTTTAAATATAAATACATGAATAATGATATAACATAATTAAATATAAAAATAATCATTTTATTAAGAGTCTAATTTTATTTTTATGATGTAAATAAAATCTCATCATTCTTAAAAAAAAAAAATTGATTCTTATCATGGATAAGAGTAGCCCACTATATACACAGGCGTCCTTACATTTGATCTACGAACTGGTAGTTCTATTTTTGGATTTCGCGTGGTTTAACTCATACAGTACTTCTAATATTTTATACAGCTAATAAACTAATTAGGAAGTTTAAATTTTTGAAAAGAAGTTAATTACAAAACGAAAGAAGAGATGAACCACGCAAATATTAATCACACGAACACGGAAATAATATTAACGAACAAAACGTGAATAAATACCATATTTGGTTATTATTAATATTAACGAAACCTTTCTCGATGTCTAGCAATATTTACTCCATTGTTTGCTTTCGTTAGAATGAAGACATTTCCGGAAAAAGTGCCAAACTGGACGGTATCACGTGTCAACTTTGGGGAGATAACCAACGGAATTGGATGTTTGCATGACGAAGAAGGGACTTTTCTATTTTCCTTTCCTGGGGTGGAAAAACGGAGTCATTTCAGATTATACGCTCGATTCCAGAAAAATTATCATCAAACATTTCAAATTTCTTTCTTTTATTCGAGATGTTTCGAGTTATTAAAATTTCATTATATAATCATTAGATAAAATCTTAATAATTTTTATAAACAGTAGTTAAAAATTATTTTTATAAGATAAACATATAAATATAATCTTTAAAAGTACGGATTAATTCAACAACACGTCGTTTCTAAGGAAGATGGTCGAAGAGAAAACGCTCACTGAATCGAGTATCTCTCCACACATGCTTCATCCAGTATCTTTGTAGAGGCCAGAATATTCTAGAGTTCAAATTATAAAGCTCCTCTTATACTCAATTTTATAAATCAAACACCATATAATTTATGTACTGGATTCTTCCTTCCATACGAACACGATTATCAGTCTCCTTAGGATTATTTAAAAATTAAAAATTTGATATCAATAATCCACAAGTGGACCGTTTTCTTCTGTGGACGAAATAAAATTTGAATCACAGATTTAAATCAATAGTAAAACCAAAGGAGCATTTAACTTTATGGAGATTACAACATGTAAACAACAAATTAAATGCACCGTAAGATCGATCACTCACAACGAAGGTTCAATATAAACTGAGGGTTTTTTAAGTATCACTAATAAAAAAACATTCCGTATCAACTGTATTTTAATAATTAAAAAGATTTATATTGCATTTTTATGTTCTCATAACGTGAAAAGGAAATATTTTCTCAGTGAATTTCAAGGGAAACGTTAATCTAAAGGTGTACATTTATGGATATCTAAGTCATAATTGATTACATAATTCACTACATCGTACAAAAGTATTGGACTCTTTTCTATTATAGACTTTTATGCGTGACAATCGGTCACGAAACGATAATTCAGCCATCACGTAGGCAAAACACGTGATGATTCGAACATGCCAGCTGTTTATCCGCTTTACCTCGAAAGAGGAGGTATAACTGATCGTGAAGTCTTGTCACGGTATTATCACGAAGGATATAAGATACAGAAACGACTTACCGATAATGTAGCAGTTAGCTTCATGGTTTCTACTTTGCTTGTATCACCTCGTCCCTCCCTTCTTTGATGACTGCTCCATGACTGAAAGCTTCCTTAACAGTGACTACTGCCATCTAGTGACACGCTTGGTATGTCGGGTAAAACATCGATCGTAACCCGATCGTTCCATTTTCTAAGGCTTCTTCAACAAAATTGGATTGACGGATCTCCATAGGAAGAGGATTTCTCTTGTTCTCTAACTTTTTCTCGACTTTTAAAGGCTTGGATATTTTCTTTTCATCCAAAAATATTGGGAGAAACTTGGTAAATTTTATACGTCTCGGCTTTAAATATATATATTTTTTTCTAATGTTTTCAGATCTTTCTAACCATCTTTTATTTAAAATGCTTAATTTAAACACTTTAATATATTTTGAAAGAATTTTAAATTTGAAATTCGCTGTATTTATTTTTAATTTAGATTACGGTTTGAATGTACTGTACAGTACGTAGAAACATATAGCTATCACATTTACAGTAAATTCAAATTGACTAAACCATAAGAATATAAAAAGCATAAAACCAAGTCATAAAAAATAGGTCTTCCAGAAGATAGATCTGTAGAAGAACTAGAACTTATACTATTGGAAATATAGTTGAAAATCTACAGTATATGAAAAATGGTGTGGACTTAGGGGATCATACAAGCCTAGATATTTCTTTTGTTTTTTTATTTTTTTGATTCACAAAAATGTACTGTTCGTCCTTTTTACAAAACTTCAGGTAAACAAATCAAATCTGATATAGCTTATCTTCAAAGACTAGAAGAACAAATACTGTATTTTCTCTTTTGATGGATTTAAATTATAAATGGGTTAAGATAAACATTTTTTAAAATTAGTGTGGGTTTCAATTCATTTTAAATTTATTATAAACTAGCGGAAATAGTAAATTGAATAAAGCGGCATTTTTAGTTCTTATTTATATAAAACTTAAACATTGATTGTATACAAAAGTGAATGTTTACATTTGCTATACAAGTTAAATGATAATTTTCACTTTAATTTAAAAAATATATATATATACTCTTAACAGAATAAAATGTTTTAATAATAACAACGATAGTCTATCAATTTGTTTAATGATGTTTAAAGTTTTGCATCGAATTAATTAAACATTATTTTTTTCAAGAATATCAAAAAATCCGAATGGCATTATCACGAATCCACAATTTACTCTATTTAAAAATGGATTAAAGAATTTAAATTATAGCTTTAATTACAAGAATTAAAAATTTTAAGTTTCTAATTAAAACATATAGGCTATATAGTCTACTAATACAATAACATACATCATTAACATAGCATAATTTATATACATATATAATTTATACTATTATGTTATTGTGTTATTATTATTTATATTATAGATTTTTTAATTTGAATTGTGTTCACTTAGATTAAAATAAATTGTATCATTTGAAAGACAATGTAACATTTGTAATCTCCATAAATTCTTAGAATTGTGTAATAGAGCTTTTCATACATTTAAATACAATAATCTATTAATTAATCTATTAATTAATTAAAATCACCATTAATATTTTTAATGACAAGAGTAAGCTCTATACGATTATATATATACAGTATATATTATATATTGTATATATATAATCAGATTGAACTTACTCTTGCCATAAGACATATTTATGGTTAATTTTTGAACAATGTTTTGGATATTTTAAAGAATTTATTCTATCAAACAAAATGCTAGAGTATTTTCTTAAAAAATCTAGAACATTGTTAAAAAATCTGCAACTATGCTCGGACTTTGCGCGAATTTCTAGGCATTGAAATAAATGACTTAATTCAGAAAAGACCCGTCTCTCGAAAAAACGAGAGCTGTACAAAGATGTAAATTCAAGTATTTGAAACGTGACTGCCGGCTAAGTCTGTAACTTACTTCAATAAATCAACAAAATTTCCTCATACATAATAAATCTTTAGTATTTATTAAATTTTACATAAACGTCGACCAAAAAGCAACAGAAGGGAGGGTAGAGTTTTTTTTAACAATACAATACAAGCGGTTGTTGTTTTAATGTCTGAGTATTATATAATATAAAAGACTAATGTCACTTTTACGCTAAAATTTTATAATTAAATTATGCATTTTAAAAAAAATCAAACTTCTTGAATAATAGTAGAATGTTTAAAATTCGGAGTTATCAAACCTTATTCATTTTACTTCGTATCATCGATTAATAGATTCCATATAGATTGTTAATACAGTAGCTTAAGATATTTAAAACTCAAT
Source organism: Centruroides sculpturatus (assembly GCF_000671375.1). NCBI lineage: Eukaryota > Metazoa > Arthropoda > Arachnida > Scorpiones > Buthidae > Centruroides > Centruroides sculpturatus. The sequence goes on from NW_019385198.1 coordinate 190,985, forward strand.
AACGAATGAAGGAATAATTACCGTAAGCGGGAAAATCATTCTTTAATGGGTGAATATTCCTTTCACCTCCGTTGTTAAGCTATAGCAAATGGACCTTTCCAGTTGCTAAGGTTCCTGCATTTGGGAATCTCTACGATCAATAGGCAACTATTGTCATCTCCTTGCTTAGTTAAAACGACACGATGAATGAATGACTGACTGAACGGCAATCCGCAAAGTAAAATAATATTTACCAACGTCTCTCCACCAATCAAGATCAAAAGATTTAAAATTACACGACATCTCGGACATACTCCATGCTAATCTGGCGGTAAATTTTTAATTTTGGACTTAAATTTTGGAAAGGATTGTTGTTTTTCTATCTAACGATTTTCTCATTAAAGGATTGATATTCTAATTTAAGATTTTTCTGTAAAACCGTTACTACGCGGTGTTAGGAAGAAATTCCAGCTAAACAGGTAATTTTACAGTTCGATGACCGTAAAATTACTTTGGTGAGAAATTTTATGGAAAATTACAGCCATGCAGATTTTAGAAAAATTGATTTATGGGTTTAATAGCCTTGAATTTTAACAAAGATGAAATCTTTATTTACTCTGTTGTCTCTATGGTTGAGAAGCGAAGTTTGTAATAATTTCATACTTGTTCAAAGTTAACGAAAAACAAATTTGGATTATTTAAAAATTAAATTTCCATTAATGTTCGTAATCAAGAGTTTATGTTTAACTGCGGAAGAATCAATACAGTCTAAATTTTAAAAAATTCATATAATTTAGAATAATATAAAGATCCTTTAATGTAATTTATAATGAAAATGTAACAGAAATGCACAATTACAACAAAGAAATGAATTACTAAATCGTAATTTAACGATTCATTTCACACTGCAAGACGAAACACCGTTAATTCTTCATTCTTATTGGAAAGGATAAGATCCTTCCAGATACGTAGAGCAAATCAATAATTTGCAGCCATCCTATTTTACAATTAAAATCGATAAATTTGAGGTGTAATTGTGTTAATTAAGGTAAATTTGTCATTATTAATTAGAAAAGACGTAGTAATTAAAATTTTGTCGTCTTATAAAGTTGGGAGTGCTAAATAACTAATTCTACATGTATGTTAATTAAGAAATTTTTATATTAGCATAATTTTTCAATATCTTTCACACTCTGCAAAGATTAGATACTAATATGAATTTAAATATGTGAATATTTAACTTAAGTAAAAACTATTTCCTCTAAAATGGTGCCACAGAAAAATATATGCTTATATCAAATTACAAAAGATTAAATATCATATATTTTCACTGTTGATAAATGTACCAAGAATATGCATTTTCTAAAGAAATATAAGATTAGCATGAATATATTATTTCTTCATTATTGCACTTTAGAATAGATCCACTTTTGACAAGAAACCATCAATATAAATGCTCGATAAGCCACTAAATATTTTATCGAAATTTATTTTCGATCATTAATGGAAATGACTCAACCTCAAAAATTCAGAATAACCATTAATTTAGGCCTTATTAGTAAAATTAATGCGTGACATATGCCACGCGAAATACAAATTAACCAGAGATTTAGTGGGATTCGACACAACTTAGTCAATAATCAACTAATTATAGGTAAATTGCATCGAGAATATAAATAGAATATAACTCAATTTGATTCGAAGCATTTTCTGGCGAGTCTACAGTTCTAATAAAAATAAAAATGGTAATAAAACGCAGTAATTTACGAAATAAACAAAGAATAAGTGCGATAGATCCCACTAACATTTTCTCTACGATTTCTGTTGTAGAAAAATGTTAGTGAGACGATTTCCAATGTCTAGTTGAAGGAAACAATGGAACAGATGTCAAAACTGGCTACGCCTGTAAATGACTCTACTTCCTGAACATCTTAATATTCATTTTAAAAAACTGCACTTAATAAAAATATGTATCTGTTATGAAACAAATCGTATTTGATGAGGACTTCATAGTAAGATAATCAAATTTAAAAATAAAATTCAAATCGAATGGAAAAAAATATTGTTTTACCAGTGTGTATAATGAATTAAATATAACTGAAAAAAAATTTAAATAAGAATCATGTAAGTTTACAAAGAAATATATCACAATGCTAATAATACATTTTAATTAAATTCAGATATATAATTCAAAATGATAAAATGTAATATAGTTTTATGTTTGAAACACAATTCTGAAGTACTGAATTGTGTTTCAAAAATAAACATAAACAATTAAATATTAATGCATAAAATAAAAAAAAATTGATGCAATATTTATGCAATGATATTGGCGAAAATAATTCCATACTTACATTTATATAATGAAATTTAAATAACATCTCAAGGAATCCGATTTCAATATCGAACTCTGATGATTTTGCGTGAGTAATTCAGACTACAGCTTTGTTCATCGTCCTTCATATATGCAGAATGGTCCGAAACAAATTGAATTACCGTAATAGATACGTAGAACAGATATTAGAATAGTCACTAAGGAGTTAATGTCTTATAAATAAATCCAACTTCGTAAAAGGTTGCAATTATTTTCATATAATAAAAATATACGAGCAAATTTTCAGGAGAACTATAGATTATATTGTTTTTATGGCCTGTTAATAAATAATTTGACATTTAAAGTTTATAGAGAATATTTTGTTTTCAAAACTATGATATATTCATTTTTAAAATGAATTATGTTAAAAAGTGTATTAATAAACAAGAATTAAACTGGTCAATATTTACACTTTGAACTTTTATCATTATAATACATTTTTACAATCATTAAAAAGTTTCCTATTAATCCGTTTCAATACTTCCAATGTAAAATGAAATTTGATGGTATATTTTTGTAAAACATAAAATAAGTATGCAGAGAAACCCGATAAATATTCTATGTATACATTAATTGAACTGCCTTTATTCATGAAAAATTCCGTTTTTTGCTGACTTTATCACGATTTGAATGTTTCCTATTATGACTGGATTCAATCTGTAACAGAATTATTCAATTTGGATAAGAGCTAGAGAAGGAAATTCCAGAGGAAAACATCCATAAAAATACGAAAAGATCCGAAATTTTATACTTAATTCAGGTTGAGATTTCCTTCTCCAAAAAATTTTGATCCTCCATACATTATAATAGCAGAGAACTTTTTTCGATTGATTTCATATTTATAAAATAATTATACCTTTAAAGTAACGCATTATAAACGTCAATTTTAATTAATTAATCGATGGATCTCCCTCCATTTACACCTAAAAATTTATCTTGTAGTACTGTATTACACAATTCATTCACAAAAATAAAATACTGTACAAAAGTAAACGATTCTTATGATTTTTATTTCTTCTTTAAAAATATAGTATTTTTAAAGAATTTTTCCTTAAAATATTTAAAAACCTTATTAAATAGTCAGCTAAAAACGAGCTTTGCTATTTTAATTACTCGAAAAAACAATTGTTAATACGTTTAATACTATCAAATTACGTTTTATAAACCTATATACAATAAAATTCCCATTAAATAACAAATCACTTCTTTCTTGTCTAGAAAAATCACTTAATTTTATATAATTTAGAGAAAAGAAATTTGAACTTTTTAAACAGAAAAAAGTCCTTCGAGGTATAAAACTATCACGAAAGACGATAAAAGAATTTAACTTGTCTAATCTCCCTTACGCTCTCTTCATTGTTTCTAACTTAATTTGCAATACTGCAATTGGCACTTTTCATTCATCCTTAGCTGTATTCAGCAACCAATTACCAAGACAACGGAGGGATCCTCCGATATCTAAACCAATTTTCAATTCCAACACCAGAGAATGCATGATCCAAAGATAAACTGTATTTTCTGAATTTAAAAAAGAATATAATTTCCGAACAGTTCTGATAAGTTAAATCCTTAAACAAACCAAAGTTAATGATTTATTTTCTGTAAATCCCCAAACAAACTAAAAGTTTTATTTTTAATTTTAGTAATAAATACAAGATTAATAGAATTTTTTTAGTTTGTATATTTCATTTTTTAATACTAAGTTATATAATGGATATAAATTGATTTATGGTGCGATTAATATTTTTTTTTCTTACATATAATAATTCTTTGCTAAAATTTTTAAGAAAAAAATACGTAAAATTTTTAAATTAAAATGTGTTTATTAATAACATTCGTTAAGCAAATATTTTATATCTCTACAAATTATATAATGCTAACTTATAATGGTTTTTGGACTATAATAAGTTTATGACTAATTATAATTAAATAAATTTCTGGTTTAATATAAATTGCATTAATAAAAATTAGCTACAAAAAAAATAAATTGCTATTTCCTATTCCCAGAGAAACTTTCAAAGTTAATAATCATCAATAAATATCAAGCAACGAATTTATTGTAATACAAACAGATCATTATGAGCCTGTTGAATACTAAAAGCAAGCAGCTGCAAAGCATCTTAAATCTCATTATAAATTCCCTTCGTGTTCATTTCCATCATCCAGTCCGTCATATTTAATCGACTTTGCTTCTTCTTATTAGAGTTTGGAAAATTAAAACTCATCTCATCCGTAAGGCTTTACTGTTAGACGTTTCTCATGATCGGATTGAATCAAACAGGAGAAAAATTATTATCTCTTTTCAAAACAAATCTACTTATAATTAAAAAAAACTCCCTTATACATACTTTTTATGTAAAAATAAAAGCTTATTTTAATTATATTTAAATTAATGTATTAATTAAATTCACACATTAATACAGTTAACGGGTATTCTTCTCCTTCAAACGACAAAGATATGTGGCAAAGATATCTTTTACATGATGACGAAAAAGATCTTATAACTTTCATCGAATAAAACTACTTCAAGTAGAAACTGTTTAACTATGTAATTTAAAATTAATAATTATTTAAATTCTTCCATACTGTAAACTTTGTAACTATCAAATGCAATGAAGTTAGTATTCATTCAACAGCTGCTAACTAATTTTAATGTAAAAATTGAAAGCGATTTGCTTAACGTATAGAAACAAAATTTTGTCAAGAGCATTTTTATATGATTTGAATGCTACTTTTAAAATGCATTCGTGTCACTGCTTACCGAACATTGTTAATTTAAGAGAAAAGTACTCAGAAACTTTGTAAAATTATTTTTAAAATTTTACAAAGTAGTCTCAATTAAAAGGCATGTTGTTGAAGAATGACAAAGTATGAAGACATTTTATTATTTCTTCTGATTTGTAAATATTTTTTTTATATTTTTCATTTGAATTAGTTTAAATTAACTCAATTTATATTCGTTCAATTTCTTATCGCATTCAAAGATTAAATTTTAAATAGTTACAAATCTCATCAATAGTTTTTCAGAAAGTTCTCAATATGTAGAAATTTTAAACGACAAATTGTTCTTGTCAAATAAAACATACAAATCATACAATTCTCTAGACAGTTTGATAACTGCTGTCAAATAAGAAATTTAAAATTCTCTGATTTTATGTTTTTCCAATACTCGTGAATTTATATTTTATTGTAAAAGTTCGATTATAATTTTATTCATTTTATTTTCCTATATTTCTTCTATCATATAAATTAATATTGCAATAAGCTTTAAGCAATAAGATGAAAAATGTTTTAACATCGAATTTAAGATATTTTAAAGATCTTGAAAATCTTTAATTGTTTATTGTGTGCCTTAACAGTACATCAATTATACTATTAAACATAATTATTTATTGAAGTGGTAATTCATATCCATTATAAAAACTTCCGAGATATTGAAATGCGAGACAAATGGTAATTTCATTTAATTTTTATCGATTTCTCATAACATGGATGATGATTCTTATTACAATAATTGCGATAATATAAAATGCAACAATTATATTATAATTTTCTAACATACAACGACGATAAAAACAGAAGGCAATGTCATAACTGTCTTGATTTATTGAGTAATCGCCCAACCTCTTAGGAACTGATGATAATCAAACGCGAAGAACAGTCATGGCATCAAGAGACGAGCATATTCCATTATTCGTACGTGTTGTTTTTTATAAAAGTTTTATTAAAAGAAATTCTTTCGCTTTAAGCTTTATAATATTTGAATTTTGAATAAATTATCGATTTGAATACTACCTCATACTACCTCATTCGTTACTGAGTGTTTGTTATGCTATATGATTCAACTTTTATTCTCGATACATGGACTACAAAAGTAAAATGTTTTCAACTATATAAGTTGAAAACATCTTAGTTTTAGGCTTTGTTACGTTAAACAAAATTTAGTGTGAAGTTTAATGCACTAATCCTACTAATATAAAAAATTAATATTAAATCCAATAATAATTAGTATTTATTTTTAGTACTACTATCTACAACTTATGTTTTCATTTTAATCTTAATTACCATCCGACAAAAACTTTTTAAAAACTGAAAATATTTTATAAAGATGCAACGCTAAGGGACAGGTAAAAATCAGCCTTTATCTTAGTACATAAAAAGCTTAAACAGCAATATCCCGATGTGGTATGGATGCATGCCATTGTTGTTTGGAAGGAAACGTTATTACCGGCTCCGATTTTAAAAGTATATATGTTTTAAAAGTATATGGTTTTAGTCAGATATTTTTTCATGGTTTTTAAAGGGATTCTTTTTTTTTTATTTTAGAACCAAAGCAGCCTACAAAGAAAGGTCGGTCGTCAAACGCTGTATTCTGGAACAGTAAAGTGAATAAATAGTAACTGTTCTCTGACATACTTAGTCTTCAATTTTAATTAGTATTTAATTATTATAAATAAATAAAAATTTATTCAAGCCGTTCAAATATAGGGGGAGACCGGGGCAAGATCGGCATGTTAAGCTTTACTTAAATTTTGTGTAATAAATACTGCTGTAAACTGAAAAAAAGCTTTGCATATTGTCTATTGGAATGTTACCTTACTATAGAACTGGTTAAAATCAGTTTGGAAATAAAAATAATTAAAATAATTACAACTTTACAAGAAGAGAGAAATTGACGAAGTTGCCCCGGGTATAGGGGCAAGATCGGCAACTTCTCTCTTTTTGTAAAGTTGTAATTATTTTAATTATTTTTATTAAAGTTGCCCCTGGTATAGGGGCAACAGTAATGGGGCAAGATAGGCACGTATATAAAATTATGTTATTAACAATGTATAAGTTGGAATTCACTATTAAAACAAAGAAATACAAATCCAACACCCATTTAATATTATTACAACGAAATGCAAGTTCAAAGACATATATACATGAATAACAAATGCAAACATGTTTTCATTTATCATCTGTTTGATTTTTATCCTTTGCTTCTAATGTGGCTTTATGTTGCCGATCTTACCCCGCTAGTCATGATTTCGAAACATTAAGTACAACCCTGAGAACAGAATGCCAAGCCACGATCTGGCCACGTGAATAAGTTGAAGTTACATCCTTCTAACAGGAAAAGTAACTTTCGTTATCATGGAATTATAACAAAACCTGCCAATTCAATATAAATGGAAAAAAAATATTATATGGAATTGAACGAAAATGAAAATTTGCTTGATAATTCAACTACGCTTGTTGGAGAACAATAAAAACACTACACTCAACAAGCCACCAATAAAACTCAACTGCCTAACCTATAACCAAAGTCTCCTTTTAATTTGTTTTAAAAAAAAAGCGCTTGACAAACTTGCCCCGCATACCGAAGTTGCCCCGGTCTCCCCTAGTAATTAATTACAGTCTATGTTATTTTATATATATAGAGAGAGAGCCTATATATAACGTATACATAATATTTAGATTGTATATAAACTTTATATTTAAAAAGAAAAATACACGAACAAGTGAATGATTACGAATTCCTCCCTTTTCTTTTTGTTCTTTAAATTTTTCTTGTTTTTAATCTTTTGCTTACATTAGATTTATAATAAAGACAATTATTCAACAAATATTGAAAGAAAATATTTAGTCGCATTTTTCATCGTTTGTTGAGAAACATTTTTATATTTACATTTAATCAATTTTGATGTAAAAAGACGTTACTTACCAACTATTTATTAGATGCTAAGTATTGTAAATCGATTTCATAGTAAAATTTTTCTTTATTTATTTTTATTACTTGAAAAATGTAAGATATCAAATTATTCTTGTTTGATATACATACATGAAAATTGACATATATATATATCTTTTATCGCAGTAAGTATATTTTCTTTTATTTTAATATTATTAAGTGCATTTTTTAAAAGGAATGTAGCTATAATAACGATAGACAATAGCAGCAATAGCCTCGTGTAATAAAAATTCTCCAAACAAAATTGAAAAACAAAATTTAAATGAAAGCATTGCACGGGGAATGACTACAAGTTTATGAGTATGGGTAACGAAAAACATGACATCTATGTAGCTAACCAATTTGTACGAAATATAGTAAAAAGTAGATCGTTGAGAATCACTCGGTCTTCAACTCAGAAAATTTCTATTGCCTAATAAAAAAACATATAGATCTTGCTTTAAAAATGAAAATAGTTTATATATCCCTACTGATAATAATGTCATTCCAGAATATTTACGCTACGATTGTTTTATGTAATAAAATATCTGAAATGTTTTTACAATTTTTCACAAAATAATAACAATAACGATTATTTTACACATACATAACAATAATCACAATTTTCTTATATTTTGCGGCAGTGTAAATTCCTATTTTTTCAGTTTCTCTTGGATTATATTATCTTATGTACTATTCTTTAAATTATTACATTTAATTTAATATATTTTATCACATACTGTAAGACCAACTCTGAGTTTTGTTGTAATCTACAAGTAAAAGTCGAAGTTTTGGCACGTTAATTAAAATGATTAAACTTTCATAAATATTTAAATCATTTTATTTTTTTAAGATTTACGTTTTAAAGATTAAAATAGTATGTAAAACATAAAAAAAATAATATAAAATAGAAACAACATTATTGACTACTAGCTTACCCGTCGCGCATTGTTGCGATCTCAGAAGAAACGAAATTCAAGCAAACTCGTTATGATAAAATTAAATTTACATTTTATCATTTTTATTGAAACTTATTATTATTATTCATTTTCATCGGGAAAACATTTCAAAGTGTCGTTTCAATTCTATTTATTTATTGGAGTGCTTGCGGATACACTATATATTTTTTTGTTTTTCCGTCTGGTGCGTACACGAATAATTCAGAAGATTTTCCGTTGCGTGAGCAGGCCACATACAGTTGTACATGTGAGAAGCATGGATTCTTTAAATTTAGCCCACATAATCGCAGAGAGTGTCAGAAGTGCGATATTCCCCATTTTTATATATATTTTTTAATCCTTTATAATTTTGATTATTTAATTACTTCTTCCTCTCTTTCTTGGCGTATTGTGAAATTTCTGATAGTTGGATAATAAACCGTTTTATTGTAATTTGTCTTTTTAAATTATTTTGAGTTGATATTAAAATTTGGAAAAGGGGGATCCCTAGATCGGTAAAATAGGTGAATTTCGTCCTACAACTTCGGTTGTTGTTCGGGATACAGTTAAGGTTTTAACAAAGTTCGAGCGAATACATAATTAGCAAAAAAAAGTTGAAATAAAGTGATTAAACAAAAATTATTACAAATATTGTAAATAACAGTTCACAAATGCATATGTAGAGATATTTTTGGAGGGGGGAAATGGTCTTCACAATTTGAAATCGATCGAACACACAGTAAAATGCTCGTATACACGCGCGCCATCTATCGTAGGATAAATGTACTATGCCAGAAACCTTCGCGGGAGTGTATTAAAAAAACTTTCCAAAGTTTCATGGCAATCGTACTATGCCAGGAACCTTCGCGGGAGTATATTAAACAACTTCCCAAAGTTTCACGGCAATCGGATAAACGGTGTAGTAATGCATGAAGGACAGACAACAGACAGATACACAGACACACACACACACACACACACACACACATACATTCATTTTTATATATAGTACTGTATATAGATTGAGAAGTTGTGTTTTCATTTTACAACCAATTTTTTATATATGTGAACTTGTCTTTAAATCATATTTATCTTTTTATTCCATTTCTTCGTACACTTAACAATCAATAGCGATACTTATAATGTAATTCAGAATCATCATAATCATTAATTTCATATGTAGAATCAGAATTCAAATTTCAATTAAATTACCTTGAATTTCGAATAATTCATAAATAATTAATAATATGGTACTTGTAAATTTGGAATTTACCATGTTTTATAAGTCAATTTAAAGTTATGAATCTTAATGATCCATAACAAGATACAATTCGTTAATCTTGAGGCATCAAACAATTGAGGATTTAAATCAAATGAATTCTTCTAATCTAAATAATGTTCTTTTTTGTTTAAAACTGTAATGTTTAGCAATAAAATGTATCAAATTCATAAATTTTCCGGGTTTTCTTCACTTGTATAACACCTAAACATGGACCAGTTTCCCCATAAAAAGTCCTCTCGGAGGGCATATCGCCCATGAGTTGAGTTGCAATATACAAAACAAACAACTCAATCATCATTCAGAAAATTTTGGATCCTCTCAGAATCAGTTTAAAATTTTCTTGATTGTAAGAATTGCGATTAACGAAGAAAATGGAAATTTCTTGAGGAAATCCTAATGGAAATCCTAAGGCTTTCAAGAGAATACTTGCTTCGATGTAACGGACCTCGATTTAATTAACTCTATATTTAACGGACAAAATTTCCGGTACGTGTGATGTACATCGTTAATCTGATTATATATAAAAATGCTTTTTATATGTAATCAAATTAATGTTCTTTTTCAATTCAAGAGTCGCGGCTCATAAAATATACTTTCTAAAGAGTATTTATTTATTTACATCTATTTAGATCGGATACTTGTTTATTACAGTCAGAACTACGGTGAATCATAAGCAATAATATATAAAAACTTTTCTGTGAAATTAATATTAATTCTCATAAATACTTAACAGAATTTACCACAGAAAAACCACGATCTTCGACATTTAACTAACAATTTTGTATTTTCAATTACATTTAACAAAGCTGGAGTCATACAGGTTGAGATTATCGTGAACTAACGATAAGTTGCGGTATGTGACGTTAAACATATTTTATCTCTTCTTGTCGAAAGAAATACAAACAAATATACTGTTAAAGAATATCCTCGCCTAATATATGCGGGCTTCTTTCAGTTACAACTTCGAACAGCAAGAACAGAAACGTTTGGAGAATTTTAATTTTCAAAACGTTCTATTCGTGCGATATCTTTACGCCAGCAAATAATAGGAAGAAAATGGCAAAGCGAAGAGAAATGTATAAAAATATAGAATAAGCTAAACCTTGTTTTAAGGTTTGAAAGCGTATTTTAATACGTGGTGGCAATTAAACCTTGGTTGATTAACGGGATTGGTTTTCGTATATTTATAGAGTTAAGAGGTTTTGACTGCTCAGTTTTTAGGATTTTTATATCGAATCGTAGGACTTTGCAGTCGTTATCTACGCAAAAAGCGGCCAACTTTCCTTTATATTCGTAGATTCGCCATGATACTGATGTAATGGAAAACTTTGATGTCATTTATTATAGAAATCTCGCACTGCAAAACAAACAACGAATACATTTAACTTTTGGCATCATAATGAATATGGCAATACGTCTTGAAATATATAAAATAACAATTCGATGTAATTTACAGGTATGCTCATCATATCAGGTTATCTTTTCTGATAAATCATACCTCTATCTATACGAAACAATGAAAGAATTTAGTACACGAAATCAAAAAGAAAGCAATAACAAAGTATTTTCTCTCAGGTTGAAATGATGATGCGAGATAAAATATATTTTCTTTAATATGGATCCATAATATGCTCACTAATATATTTTAGTATTAATTAATTGAATATCCACTGAACATCTTAGAAAGTCATTTTCTTCATATTTCAACAAGAAAATACCGGACTTCATGTGGCAATTTCCGTGTGCAATATTTTTAATAATGTTTTGTTACTCTGGCTCTTTAGATCTAATTTATTCCCATTCGAAAATCTCTAGAATTTAAAGGAAATATGAATTCAACAATATTATCGTTTTCCTGAAAATAGAGTCAAAATTTAAGATTTAATCTGTTTTGGAAAGCATTCCATATATAAGAATACAAAACTTCATTGACCATAATCATCATTGAGTTTTTCAGCAAATATTGATGAAAATTTATTACTAATTTAATTATTAATACTATTGGAAAGTAAAATGCTATTAGAGTTCTACAAAAAATTAAAAGCTATTTTAATTTAAAATATAAACAATTAATTAATATACTTATATTGTATAAAAACTCAATCATCAATAAATTTTTTAAAACAAATTTTCTGATCATTTTCGAAACTAAAGTCTCAATAAAAAATTTTTTATCAAAATTTTACTAAATTTCGAAATTTAATATTATATAAATCAAAATATGAAATTCGAGTGAAATGCAAATAAAATTAGCACACGAAATTTAAATAGTTTACGATAATAAATAATCAGTTATTCCCTTCACGAATTGATAACAAATCATAGAAGACCATCCGAATTGAAATTCTTACTTTGTGAGAAGAATGATCCAAATGGGTTTTTAAATCATAGTAAAGCGTTACAAAAATGATTTATTTATCCGTATATCCGTGGCCAGATTTAACTAGGGCATTTTAACTTCCGAAACTAAACTCTAAACTGAAATTTGGGTGAAAGCCAAAAATAGTTTTAAGATTTATTCTATTCATAGGCTCTGGCTGTTGGCTTAATACTGTAATATTGAAAATCGATATCATTCGAAATAGTTTATGAAAGAGTTCAAAGATCTCTAATGTTCAGCAACACTTTGAAACATGTTAAAAATACATACATACAATATTTTTAATTATTGAATCTATATTGAAAATTATAGACAAGTTCATGGTCTAATTTTGCCCGATTTTTAATTAAATATCTGGAACAGATTAGTTTTGGCATCTTCTTTAACATCAATCTCATTTGAAGTCTGGTTGCTGTAGCGAGTATGTCTTCTCCATCCCGTTCTGTTCACTATCATATATCATTGTTCATTTTCTGCTATACTTTAATAACTAATGTATAACAGTATACGCAAGCAATGCATATTATATATCTCATACTATATATATATATAGTATATATATTGTATAACTTTACAGAAATATTTTCAGATTAATTTCCTTACTTTATCTTTAAGGAGTCTACCTACAATTTTCAAATAGCCTATATAATATTTATTGAGATATGCTGCTTATGATTATGGAGTTAAGCATTTTATCTTAGGAATTAAATTTCGAGAAGAAAAATTTACACAACAGAATATATAATAAAGCTAACACTTGAAAATTTATGTTATGCATAATTTTCGTTAATTTATAGTTTACATAAATTATATTGTCTCCGTAGTTTAATCGTGTTACTATGGAAACTATTTTATCATATAATTTTCAATTGTCATTTAGTATACAGTTTATTTATTTATTCATTTAAGTACAGTATTTTAATTATCAAAATAACCCGAAAACCATCTAGAAAACTCTATTTTAATATTTTTAAAATATATTTTATTAATCTGTTATAATAGTAAACGATAAACTACATGCATATATGTACTTTATTCTGGATTTGTTAATTATTACATAAAAGAATATATACAGAGAAAAATAAAATAATTATTTCATATACTATAACTATTATCTTTTATAACTCTATACTTATAATTATTGATAAATGCGAGAAAATTAAACTTAAAAATACAACATTGATAAAGCTAATAGATGCATATTTTAAAAACTTATTTAGTTTTTAAAAAATGAAATAATTAAACTGTACAAAAATGTCGGTGTAAACTTCATGATTTACTTCATATTGAGCTAATAACCATGACAAAAAAAATAATTGCACGTATTTACCATGCTTAAAAAGGTAATTAAATGAATTCATTTCAAAGTAAAAACTTTCAAAAATTGTTCGAAATAAAAATAATGTTTCCTTATCTAATATTAGAATATTTAAAAATTCATGAAAAATTAAACTGTTTCTTATCTGTTTTCCGATAAAACATATTAAATGTCAAATATTTGTTGGATTTTGCGAATTTTAACAAATTATTTTGAACATAGCGATAGGGTTGTTAACTTTCATTGGAAATATCTGTGACACGTTAAAATAGCAAGCTTTTTTTTAAGGGCAAATTCCTTATAAATTAACCAAACAAACTTATATAAATCTCTTATAACTTACACATTCATTCATCCCTAAATTATGGATAATCATCCCAAGAACAAGCTATTTACAGATATTATAGATAAGTTATTCAATCGATTGTATTTTTAGATCATAACCTCATGAATAAAGATTTCCGAGTATTATTCCCAAGTTACTGAAAAGATTGTTTAATCAAAGAGACAGGTTCAATTTCAGAATATTTTATTATTATTAACTAAAACAACATTTAATTAGCTGCTCGATACGTTAAAAGTTAATTATAAAACATCTAAGACAATTTTGGTAAATTATTTTGGAAATAACGATACGGTTATTCTGAATATTTTCAAGAAAGATATGCATAATAATACTGATTCAAAATTTAAATACAAATTAAAATTATATGCGCCAAAGGAATAACATTTACATTAAGTATAAGAGGATCCAAAAGTAATAATAATATAAATTGAAAGAATTAATTCAGCATCAAAAAATAAATCTGGAGAATATAAAAATAGTTTTATGATTAAATCTTCGTCAAACTATACGTATTGAAAAGTTTTGATACTCTACAGCACAGTTTTTCATAAGTAAAGTTCTCAGTTGTGCTGATGTGTTGAAGTTATGAGTAATGACTATGTTTGTCACCATGATAAAATTCAAAGAATGCTAATTAATCAAATAAGTGAATGCATATTGAATAACTGATTTTCCATTAGTAGATAGTGAATACCGTTAAAGGAAAGGGTAGAAGAAATACTTCAAGACAGAACGCTTACATGGACTATACGGAGATTAAGTATTTCTAAATTTCCATTTACTAAATTTAAATAATCGTCTCTCCAAAAGCTTAACTGCATTTTAGATATTTTTTTTTATTTTGTTATAAAATTAATTGTGAAAGCGATTTTCAGAATTAAAAAACAATTTCAAAACCCAATTCAATTCATTAAATTTTTCATTACTTTAACAATAAGATTCAATGAACTAATGCTTTAATATTAGAAGGGTCACTTTTGAAACCTCATTTGCTCTAAAAATATTGTTTGCAACATTGTTATTATTCGAGAATTATTGTTAGATAATATGAGTTGAATTGATGATATAAAGCAATGCAATACATAGACGATTTGCCAAGGGAAGTACATCACGGGAGGACTTTCTATGCCAAACTGGCTCATCTTTAAGTGTTAGACATGTGAAGAAACACTCACGTAGCTAGTCCCAGTTTTGCAATGTGATTCCATGTGGCAAAACTCCTATTAGTGAGGCACGATCCACGACAAACTGCCAGTGTTCAGTGATTCTAGCCGCTTGATCATTGGTAGGCGTTTGATTTTTCATTGTTAATGATATTCCAAAAATTATTCATTGAATCTTCCATTGTTAAAAGAATTATAAAAATTTAATCTCACATTCAAATACGAAAATGTCTCTGTATACTTTACAATCACTCTTCGGGATGTTAACTCGTATTATTTTGGTGCTTCTATATAAATATTAAACACAGGATTGTCGAGAGAGAAGAAAGGAAATTTTTCCCAGACCCAGAGAAAACTTAGGGGTCTATAGTAGTTCCTATTCTTATAAAATTAATGTTACTTTGACTAAAAGAAAGTAAAATCTTTAAAGCTGCTTTTTATTAATAATGAAACACTCTACGTATTTTATTTGTTCAAAAACAATGGCAAAAGGAGCTGCTCTATTAACGGGCCCCATATAATCCTCGACATCCCTGATTACGCTATATATTGTAGACCTCCACTAACTCTAACAAATTTTTTCGAAAAACTACAGTAATTTAAAGTTTCTTGACAATTTCTTGAAAAATTATAATTATAGCGAAATTATAATTAATGAGTGTTTTCAAGATCCGGAAGTATTTCGGATATCGTGCATTATATTATATTGATATAGTCGGTAAGTTACTAAAGACTGCATATTGCTGTATAATATACAGTACACTGCCATGAAATTTTTTCAGTTCATTTCCTATAATAATAAATTCAGCAGTATAACCATTAAAACTCTGTAAAACTTCTGTTTAGAGCTGATCTTAAAAAATTACTGTATTGTATATCCATCTTCTCGTTTTCCACGGCATTAGAGAAAACACTTCGCTAACTTGAACAACCTTCTTGTTAGTTCGAGTTAAAAAGGGTTTACTGTATCTATAAATAATTAGAATGAATAAAATTAAACTATTAAAATGCTTTCTATACATATGAAAATAAAATGTATACAAAATTTTAAAACATTTACCGGTAATAAATTTTTATTGAATAAAATTCCACATCTGCAAATGTATTCAATACTTGTTTATATTAATTGTTTACACATTACCAAAACACAAGCTTTACAAGTGTGTCGTAATAAAATGTAAACAAATTAAATTTATATTTTTGTAGGTTTTTAAATTTTGCAAAACTGACTTCTGTAATTGCTTATTTCGTCAATTCCTATTTCGTCTGCAAATCTTAGCAATTAAATCTTGAAAATTAATGCGTTTCATTTCCGTCCATCAAAATTCTTTTACCGGAATAACTGGATTAGTAGAAAAATGAATTCATTCAAATGGCTACAAGTTTTACCTTTCTTCCATCAAATTTATTTCTAAAATAATATATTTACACTGAACGGAAAGTTATTAAAATGTTTTTTACATTGTTAATAATTAAATAGAACGTTAACTTTTCATATAAATACGAATGTCAAATTACGCGAGAAAAACAATTTGACTTATAACATTTCTTTTTAACAATTCCAAAATCCAAAAATAAATCATTTATGCAAATAATTAAATAGTCTTAACTTTTACAAAAATAGTAAAATATTTTACGATGAAAAAGGTTTTATAATTCTACTGAAACAGTTTTGAATGTAATGCAATTTTAATGAGATTATTTGATATAAATTCAAATTAAAAATCAGGAGATAAAAATCTGTTTTTAATTTTAACCAAATCCATAAAATAAATAATATTAATTCATAACATATTTGCATATAAAATCTACTAAAATAGAGCAAAAATAATTATTGAATATGCAAATAGGATATGGATTATAAAATTCGTTACGTTTCCTTTATGATAAATTCTCCTTAATTTACATTTTAAATAGCTTTTTTCTAAACAATTCAATTGTAAATATTTAAAAATAACTCACGAAAATAACCTCATTCCTTCAATAAACGAATAGGAATCTGTAATATGGAGATATGCCAAACATAAATCAAGATATCTAAGATCATAAATATTCCCAATGTGCCATTTCGCTATCACGGAAATCTTAAAAATCAGGAAATCTTTCTAGGAAAGACTTTTAAGATCTTCCATATTTACAATAGCGCTTGTTATCTGACTACAATCACTAAATATCGTAGAAGTATCGGAATAATAACTCTCTTTGCAGCTTACATCATTTATAGGATGAATTATTTCAGGATCACAGCTTTGTCACAAAGATCTCTATCATCGTATATAAAAGTAGCCACCTTCGGGTGTACCTAACAAATATCGTTTCGTAGAAGAGTCCATTAAAAACTAAACATTGTAACTAGATTCGAGATCAGTAGGTGAGAAGATTCTCTCTGATAAGTCCTATACTTATTCTGCCTTCAGAATAATTGTTGAAATGTTTTAATAGAAATAAAAACAAAAACTGGCCTATCTTTCTCCAACATCAGATAAAAGGATTATCAGAGATTTAATTCCATTATCTGATGTTAAATATTTAATTTATTGCAAATTACGTTCAAAAACAGCATTGATCTGCATGTTTTCAATTGATCAGAGAACGATAATCGATTGAATAATTTTTATTTGCTTTAAAATAATTTATTGAGAAAATGATTTAATTCTTTTAAAGATTTTAGCAAAGTATATTCATATTAAGAATAAAAATTAGATTATATTCAGAAGTTGATTTTATAAAACAATTGATTACGCGAGAAAAACTAAAACTAAAAACGTAAAAACTAATACCGTATTATGTTTTTATGCAATCATATAAACAACTAATTTCACTTAGACGTTATTATAATTAAATTCATCTCGATCTTGCGTATTTTTCCAAAATTTTATTTATATTAGTCGTGGATAGATGTGTTCACGACTGGAGAAAAAGTCATTTTTAATTCTGTAGGCAATGGAATGATTCGTAATGAGACCCCCATTTCGAATAAAAGACAAAGAACTCTGATCCAAGTAACCCTAAATAATTATGAATTGTTCAGATAAAATTCGTACACAGAGTTTTAATTAATAATGTAAGCTTTTCCTTTTGGAAAAATTGAATACCTTTATTTCAAATAATGAATATTTTCAAAAAATTTCAATTTTAATAAATAAACAATTTCTTATTCCTTATCTTGTATTTTGTTTGATAGAAAAGTTACAGAACTGTATAGTACAGTACATGATTTACAATATCAATATTATCCAATTGTATAGAAATATAGAACAGTAAAATTGTTATTTCAAATGTCATATTTGTATTGGAGTTGACAAACTTGTCACATAATCTTTTCAAAATGCCGATTTTTATCTATGAACGTTCAAATAAACTTTTGTTTGTAGCACGAGAATAGTTTAAGAATGCATATTATTGAAATACTCGAAGAAAAGTAAACAAACAACTGGTACAAAATTGATTGATGAGACATTGTATCGAAAAAAATAGTAGAACTTAGATCAAACAGCCAATAGTTCTGTAAAAAATTGATCCAATCATAGAATAAAAAAAAAACCATCCGAAAGGAAAACAAGTGAATTTTTGACATTATTTTAAATATTCCTTTCATGTATTGAGAAATTAAAAGACTAAAGGAAACAAGAATAAAAGATAAATGATAGATTGTTCAAATAATGAAAACGAATAAAATAGAAGTGGAAGGTAAAACTTGAATTGGACAATTCAGGCGAGAAAAATTAAAAGCAGAAAAACTTGTCAACTTTTAATTGATGCTGACAAAATTCGTGCCATTATATGATTTCAATAGACTTAATCGTTTCGACGAACTTAAAATATGTAATGCTTCAAAGGCCTGAAAATAGAAACAGAAACATGGAGAAATTCAATATCAATATAGTTTACACTCCGTTTTAATCCCATAAATGATAAGTTTAGACATTCGTAAGTAATCCACACCTACACTTCTATAGGCAATTCTATATCAATACTCTTTCTCAATCTTTGTGAATATCATTACGTTTATTATTAAAGTTTTTAAAATAAAAATTTTAATCATTTTAAACTATCTTCTGTTATTTCTGTTGCTTTGTTACTCATTAGAAATGCGAATTCAAATTCTCATAATTTTTTACAAATGATTTGTATTGAGAGATTTCGTTCCTATCACATCCATAGTAACTGACTTCATTGCTGACCAGATTCACTCGTAATTAAAACTAAGGCTCTTCATATAACCCGTAGTACTATTTCCTAGTCTGGATCCTACGGATCAATTATAACAATTTATCATTTAGAATCATTATCTTATAAGAAACAGTGAACTATAAATAACCAAAAATTTTACTCAGATCCAATTCAATTTCTTCTAAACGAACTGATACCAATGCAAAAGAATTTTTGTAAATAATAATGTACAGTACAAGTATACGAACAGTAATACATACAGTAAATACGCTACAAACCGAACCATTTTATAGTCATATGTTTCTGTTTTCAAAAACATAAACATTGGATATATATTGTTTGAACATAATTCTTGTTCTTGTTTTATTTTAAATAAATAAACAATTGCTAACTTGGTAATAGCATTAATTCTATATACTGTACTAGCAGACCCCGCCACGCCTTGTTGTGGCTCAAAATGTATCTATTATAAATGTATAACACTTCCCCCGTGGGTGAAAATTTTTTNATTAAAGAATATAGCCTAATATATATTTAATAAATTTATATCTACATTTGGCACGTTGCTTAGTAAAGAGATTTTAATACAGCTGGATAAACAAAGCCAATGAAAATAAAACCAGTTTAATGCATTTTGATAACCGGATGGTCGAACAACTAAAGTGGAACCCGGAAAAGAATTTGGACAGGTCTAAAAACCCCAGGAATTTTCGGAATGGTCCGTCCTGGATATGTCGGACCGCATTTCTCACCACAGGGGTCTAAGTAAAACACGGTGCTCTTAGTGCCCACAAGGGAAATAGTAAAAAGAGCAAAGCCTGTTTCATTTGAAACGAGCTGTCATTGGTTTATTTATCCAGATGTATTAAAGCAGCTTACCACACAACGTGCTCATAATTTCCGTAGCGTCAATTGCTTTCCTTTGCATTGAAAAATTGAGATAAAATATCTTTGACAAGTTTTTAAGGTTTTACAGATAGAGTATGAAAAAACAATTGCTTGAAATATAAGTTAAGCTGCTTTGACACGACGATGTTCTCTTGTAAGAATAGCTATCACGAGAATATTTTATAATGAACTCTCGCGATAAAGAAACTGCAGTTGTTCATTAGAAAAATGACTGAAGTGCTTTATGCTGTAGCCATAGTTGTTCAAGAATTTATGGAAATTAAGAAAAGGAAAATGTGAGACACTGGTTAGCAAGGAGAGATGATTTCTTTTATCCCACAAGCAAGAATAATTTTAGTAATGTTCCAAAAAATGAAGTGGGTATGTGTCAAATCCAGGCATTTTGCAAAAAAACCCAATAAACACAAAACGATAAATAAAAAGGATACAACACTAAAGAAAATAATATCCAATTCACGTGAACTCAGGCGTAATGTACACTGAAAATGTGTGTATTTGCATAAGAACAGATGAAATCCTGTTTATACGACGAAAGTGTGAGAGGAGAGTACTCTTGCGAGAATACTCGCAAACATCCAGCTCGGTTTGATAGCTGAGAGTAACTCTCGAGCAGTTTACATGATGAGAGTTTAGAAATATTGTCACAAGAGCAACTCTCACCATCTACTTTCGCCGTGTAAACGGGATTTTAAACAATAGGGATTGAATTACCGGTATTTTAAAAAATGCATCGGTAAATATGCCAGTAATTTGATATTTTTCCTGATAAATTTGGTAAAATGTAGGTAGACAGGTAATAATTTTTTATTTAACGGGTAAAATATTCATTTGTATATTTTCACCTTAACTTATAGAGGAGAAGGTGGTATTATGGAACACTGCGGGTATTATGGAACCACCTCATTTCGAACTGATAATAAAGGCGAACTGTAGCGGAATGTGGCTGAACTGAACTAGGCAGACATCCATAGCAAGGGGAAAACCCGTTTTACTTCAGTTAAACAGTTTTCCGTATTTAATCAGCAAATTTGTTTTTTTCAAATTTCGCAAGTTTTGAATGCTAAGTGAATTTAATTATTTTTAAAATATAAATCG